>NW_015387190.1:868588-879902 GCF_001527695.2 Protobothrops mucrosquamatus | reverse complement strand
GAGAGAGAGAGAGAGAGAGAGAGAGAGAGAGAGAGAGAGAGAGAGAGAGAGAGAAGCAACACCAAGGGAAATCTTTAAAATTACATAGTATTATCTCTGATCATATGCAACTGTAATTTCAGAGGAAATTATTTCAATCCAACCACCCTCCCTGTAGCCATCCCCGTCTTCCTTCCTAGGAGCCACCGCCAGGCCTTAAAATGCAAAAAAGCAAAAAACTTTCGCCTGCTTCAAACAGCCTTGTGCAATTTTTATGCAAACACAATTACACTTCAGCTGCTGGGGGTTTTTTTGTGTTTTTTTTTATGAGCGGGAGTCTGGTTATCACACCCGTGATGTGTCATCTCGGGCTGCAACTGTCAAGTTAGCAGAAACTCAGATTTATTCCATGCCACTCAAGCTTCCCACTCTGGAAAATGCATTGAGGCATTGTCGGGTTCTCAATAAAGAGACAAGAACATCTATAGAATTTATTCCAAGATGATGATGCCGTTGCTAAGGTAATGCAAGCATTGGCTTGCTTGCAAAGGGCTTTAAAAGAAGCCATTTTCACGTGACTTTGGTAACAAAACAAAACCGAAAAAAAAAAAATGAGAACTTCCCCTTTCCTGTCACAGTTTAGATCTTAGAACTTATTGATTTTAGAAACGTTTTTAAAGAAAAGTTTTAACGTTTTAAAATTTACAAAAAGTTATTTTTTTTTTCTCTTTAGAGGTTAGAAACAATCCGAAAGAATATAGTGAATTTTATTAATATCAGTTATGACAGTCTATAAAGAGTTGTGAGCAAACAGAAAGATATATTATTTCCCACAGCAAAGAAAAGCAGATCGATTCCTTTATCCAAAGAAAATAATATATGTAAGTTTGTTTCTATGTGGAAATCAATTCTGGACTTGGTGCTTTGTTATGGGGCAAAAGAAAAACGAAATTTTGACTTTGTTTTTGTTGATTAGATAGGTTTGTTGTTAAAGAAATGGCTAGTGTATTCTATTGCGTAAAAGTAAAAAGTTGAGGTTGTAATATTATTATCTTCTACTGTGCCAAAGAGAGTTGGAAACCAATGCCTTTTTTTCTTTATCTTTTTCCACCCCACATTTTCTCCTTTTCCCTTCCCCTAGCTTTCCATTGCTTTTGATTTTCTTTTGCATTTTACATTCTGACATAATTAAAAAAAAATGATATACCCCCAAAAGTGCATTTTTCAACATGTCCCCGACGAAACCATGAGGAATGCTTCCTGTGTTTCAACTTCAGGGTGGAAAACCCTTGTGGGTTTTCGTATTATTCCACATTATCATAGATTACGTACAGGTTTGGATGAAAAGTGTCCTTGTTGCTTTTTCAAAAAGGGGTCACCAAAAGCAAAATGGAAAGAATGCAACATACAGGTAACCCTCGACTCACTAACACTTGCTTAGCGACCGTTTGAAGTTACAACAGCACTAAAAAAAAGTGACTTACAAACGTCACTTCAGAATCACGTGATTAAAATTCGGACATGTACATGTACAACCTGTATTTACGACGGTTGTAGCATCCCAGGCTCCTGCGATTCCCAGCCAAGCTTCTGACAAGCAAAGTCGAGGGAGGCCAGATTCGTTTAACAGCCTTGTGATTCATTTAACAACCGTACATGCTTAAGGACCATAGCAAAAAGGGTCTTAAAACAAGAAGGGCAGGAGAAGAGAAACAGGTAACAAAAATACAAGTGTGACGTAGAACAGAAATAGAGAGAAGAAAAAAACCCTGAATATGGAAATGGTTCAGAAGCTGGCTTTCATATTCCGCACAAATCCATTTATTTAAAGCCTCAAAAAGGCCTCTTGTTCCATTTTTCCTATCAGCTAAGTGAAACAGTCCACATTTCTTCTTTCTTTTTTGCCCCCCATTCAACATGAATTCCACCGTGACAGCAAAAAATCTGGTGAATAGCTTTTCATTCATCGGGTGTCCTTCCAAGGACGTCCCACAATTGCGCACGAGCCTTGTTCCTCTTTTGTTCGTCTACAACTTCACATGCCACAGGAATTCTCAGCTAAAGGCACGAGGCTGCTTCACCCAGTTATCTTTAAGTTGTAGAAGACTCCCGGATTCTTCTGGTGGGTATTTCGTTTCTTTTTTTAAGTGTGGTTTTTGGGTTTTTTTGTCATCCAAGCTGCGCCTGGAGGACTTTATTATCATGTGATTCATCAGTGTTCAAGGCTCTGCACAATATTTACTTTTTCCTCAGATGATTAGGCAGCTTAAAAATAAACTTGGAAGCCTTCAGGAAGACGCATGACTGGGCTCCGTCTGCATCGCAGATGGCCACCTCTGTCCTCTGCCAGATGTGGATCAGTTGGAAGCCCAAATAAATTGATGGGGAGCCACACTGGGAAAACCAGGGTACTCCCCCCTCCCCCCCTTTTTTCCCAATTTACACAACAGGCCGTGAATCCAAGGGTCTTTTTTAACAGACGTGCAAGAAGCAAAATTGCAGCTCATTGGCAAACACGATGCAAGTTGCCCTGGAATCACAGCCGTTCATTTAGTGACGGTTTTCACACTTGCGACCATTGCAGCATCCTCAAAGGATCAAAATTCAGAAGCTTGGCAACTGACTCGTACTTACGACGGTTGCAGTGTGTCTCGGGGTTACGTGATCCCCTTTTGCAACCTTCTGACAAGCTGAGTCAATCAGGAGACCAGATTCATTTAACAACCGGGGGACTAATTGAACCCCAGCAGTGAGTGATTCGCTCAACAAATGTCGTGAGAACGGTTGTAAAATGGGGCAAAACACGGCAACTTGAATGTACGAACGCCCAGCTAAAAAAAAAAAATGGAACTTTCCAGAAATTTCTTTCATAACTTTCCACTCGAGAAGAGTGCAAAAACCAGCAGACGTTATCAGCAGTAATAAAAATGGGATCTGGTTTCTGGAAAACTATTTTTAATTTTTTTTAAAAAATGTGTACATTTTTCCCTGGTTCAAAGGAGAGAAACAGTAAAAACAGATGCTTGGAAAATGTCAGCTTCCTGATATCGCTTTCCTGTCCATATTATTCAGGACAAAAACAATTCAATACGAAGGGTAACCAGAGTACGCTGGAATTTGTTTCCCTTTCTCTCGAAATACGCATTTGTTCGCCTAGATCTCATAGGGAAGCGAAAACCGACAAATGAGATTGCATCATATTTTGTTCAGGCCTCCTAAATTGCTATAGAAATAAAGGCCAGAAGCTATTAGAAAGAATAACGCCGATTATTACTAGCAACAATTGACTCTAGTATGTAATTACTAGTCCTTCATTGGAATTTTAGAGGCTCACAACTCTTGCGGCCCTTTGCCTTCAGCTCCATGACACAATAATTGGTATTATTTGCCCTAAAAATATCTCTGCTCTAAAGGCTGAATCCAAAGAGCTACTCAAGAGTCAGATATGTGTCTCCCTGGATGGGTCTGCTGGAGATGGTCCTTGGGCACGAATATTCCTACCTGACTTCTATCCCCTTTTGCAATTGCTGTTTCTTCTCTTTCCAAACCAGTAAGAAGCAACGGGAGCTACCAAGAAATCAGGAATAACCAGTTGGAAGATGGCTCGTATTGCAGATTTCGTGGCTCCGATAAGTTCTATGGGTCCTTCTAACACCAGACCAGATTTTGCCTTCAACTAACCACCTAACATTTTTGTGAGACGTCAAGAGATGAAGATAGCAACACTCACCAAAATACTGAAAAAGGAACTTTGAGAGATTGTTCCCGCCAAGGTGACTCATCTGAAAAAGGTCATGTGAAAAGGAGATAGACAGACAGACACACGCACACACACACACACACACACAAACACACAGTTTTGTCAGTAGAAGTGCACACAATACAAAGTTCGCAGAAACCTGACAAATGTACATTGCACTAGCTGTTTGCTGACTTGGAATTATGAAGACACGCCCAAGCCAGGCTAAAGGAAGCAAACACAAGCCTTACACAAACTCTTGTGTGCATGTCAGAGCTGCAAATTTATCAGAGCAATGAATGGGGTTGAGAACTGAAGTCCCACCCATCCAGGGAGACACAGGTTTGGGGAGAGTGTCCTACAAAATGGACCTCGATTGGAAAAGTCCCACCTGCAGCAGATCTAGCACCAATTCCTGGTGAAGTCCCATTGCCCCCTTAAGAAAAACATACAGTAGCTCCTTCTGGGATCTGAGCTTGGCTGTTTTTCTTGTACTTGTGAGAGATGCAAGCACCAAATCAAACACAAGCCCGAGTCAATCTCCCATATATATAATATTAAAGTAAAAAAAAATATGGTACAAGAGGAATTCCAGATGATGCACCCCACCGTGCTTTGTTCATGTTTCCCGAAAACGGTGGAGTCATTTCTTATCAGCTACCACCACATTCGTACTGTTGCCGGTAAGCAGACCGATACGACCGCCCTGGAAAGTAGAGTTTTGAAAAACATAGGAAAGTTTGAACTCTCTGTCCTCTTAGGAGGGGGAGGAAGGTTGGAAGAGTGCAGAGAAAGAAGTGGAAGTCTTTGCAATATTAAATTGCAAAACATAATTCAGCCTAAAAGCCACTTCAACATCGTAGGACAGCAAGATCAAGGTTTTCTGCTGGTTTTAAGACACATAAACTTTTTTAAAAAAACTTTTGTAGGTTTTTTTTTTTTGTTTAATGTCCAGGTTCATAACCGCTTTCTCTTAATGATCCAACACTGCTTATCCTGGAGCAGTTTAAAGTCATTTAAGTCCCTGTCAAGGGTGCTGAAAAGATGGCTTAAATCCTTGGAACTCAACTGCAATTCTCAGGATTGTTTGCAGCCAAGGGCCGGTGATGAAATAGATCTGAAAATAAGTCAAACTTATAATCTAGAGAATTTCCACGCAATCCACCACAATGATGAAAACAGATACAGCTGGGAGCAGGTCTCTCCCTCCAGATCTAATTTCAACTTTGGAGGGACCGGCAAATTTGGCGGGCAAGATCACCAATGAAAATTTCAGAAGCAGGAATAGACAAGCCGTGCCAAGAAATAAAGTAAGAATAATAATTCTGCAGTTCAGTTCTTGGTGTCTTCTCAACTTAAAGGGGAAAGCCATNTGAAAACAGATACAGCTGGGAGCAGGTCTCTCCCTCCAGATCTAATTTCAACTTTGGAGGGACCGGCAAATTTGGCGGGCAAGATCACCAATGAAAATTTCAGAAGCAGGAATAGACAAGCCGTGCCAAGAAATAAAGTAAGAATAATAATTCTGCAGTTCAGTTCTTGGTGTCTTCTCAACTTAAAGGGGAAAGCCATCGTTTGGGAGCATTTTTGTGCCGTTTCAAGAAACTCAAGAGAGAAGCAAAAATTTCAGGACAAAAACAGGCCATCCTGGGGCTTTTGCAAAAGAGTGACCTGGTTTGTTTGTTTAATTTGCATCTCACATTTCTACAAAGTAGTCCTAACAGCCTGTCCAACTCTGGAGTACCCTAGCTTACCCTAAAGAGAGATCCTTGATGCTCTCTGAGCTTGGTTGTTTTCTGGCAGATGTTGTGTGACCCAATTAAGAAACATCATCAGTGCTAGAACGGGCTTGTACATAAGCAGACAGCAAAATCCTCTGTCTTCTAGCACTGATGATGTTACCTAGGTCAGGGGTCCTCACCCTTGGCAACTTTAAGACTTGACTTCAACTCCCAGAATTCTGGGAGTTGAAGTCTGCAAGTCTTAAAGTTGCCAAGGTTGAGGACCTCTGACCTAGGTGGGTCATGTAACATCTGGAAGAAAACAACCAAGCTCAGAAACCACCAAGGACCACGTAGTCCTCCTCCTCCCTGCAAACCACACTCCCTTCTACCACTGATGATGTTACCTAATTGGGTAATGAAATGTCTGTAAGAAAACCATCAAGCTCAGAGAGCACCAAGGACCCCATAATCCTCCTCCTCCTCCATTCTGCAAACCACACTCCCTTCTAGCACTGATGGTGTTACCTAGTTGGGTCATGAAACATCTGCAAGGAAGCCACCATACTCAAGACACCTCAATTCAACCCTGAGCTGCAAATATTCTTCTGCATTGCTACCCTAAAAATAAAAGATCTCCTGTGTTGACACATACAGACAGCCCATCTGTACTTTAACCTCTTCAGTGTGTGGTCACAAGGATGGTTTAATAAAAGAGAAAGTGGTTATTATTAACTCTCCCATTCAGAGTGGTTTTGCCAGCATTCTCGGTGACCTCTTTGCTCAAGGGTTTTGCTATTGTCTCATGCTCAGTGCGTGGCCGAACACAAAATTGGAACAAAGAGACCCGAATACAAAATAGCAAAAGGCATGCATGCAGTTACTCCAAAGGGGTTTGTGGTCATAAGTCAAGGACTAATATGCCATTACTGAATACAAGAGGGAGGGCGGGAAGGAAGGAAGGAAGGAATAAGGAGGGAGGGAGGAAAAGGAAGAGAATGAGGGAGAGAGGGAGGGCAGGAGGGAGAGCTGGAGAGCGGAAGGAAGGAAGGAAGGAAGGAAGGAAGGAAGGAAGGAAGGAAGGAAGGAAGGAAGGAAGGAAGGAAGGAAGGAAGAAGGAGGGAGGGAGGGAGGGAGGAAAAGAACGAGGGAGACAGGAGGGCGAGCTGGAGAGCGGAAGGAAGGAAGGAAGGAAGGAAGGAAGGAAGGAAGGAAGGAAGGAAGGAAAAAAGTGATTAGAAATCAGAGTTTGCATTTGCAGTCAGAGGAGGAAGTGACTTGGGCTGCAGGAGGAACTGGATGATGTAATTTATTTAGTAGCCCTTCACACCAGCAATAACTCTAACCTTCCGTGATTTACAGATGCTTTACAAGTCCTTCAAAGGCTCTACAGATATGTTTACCAAAGCTGTTAAAACAGACAAACCTTAATTAGGGAGGGAAACCTAGAAAGGGATTTTTTTTAAAAAAAAAACAACCTCAGCAGCTTTAAGCCAATCCCCTTCATCCGGAGGCCGACCACTTGGTGAAATAAGACACTACAGGGCAGAAGTGGTACCCGTAGACAGGAGTTTTATTCCCCCCCTTCCCCAAAAAAGGGGGGGCGAGAGGAAGACAAACCTCAGCTTCCTACCCTTTGGGGCATTTCCAGGGTGATCTCTACACTGACGTAAGCAACGATGAGGAAGCATGAAAGAGAAACGGGGGACATTCAGGACAGGGGACTTGAAATAAATAAAACAAAACGATTCATCATCAGGAAATAATTGAAGAGGCAAAACCCAAAGAAAGACCAATTCTAGCCTATCCTGCCTTTATGGGTGGGAGAATGAATCCTTCCGGCCATTTTTAAGCAGGCAGGCACCAAATTCAGGCAGGATTCCCTTGCAACCCCATCGGAGACCCCCCCCCCCCCGGCTGGCTTCGGAGGCCAGGCAGAGCTGAAGCCCCCCCAGCAGCTTCTCCATTTTGGAAAAAAAGCCTGGCTGGGGGAAGGATGGGAGAGGGGGTTGAGGGAAAGGAGGGCAGGTATGCAGAGATGATGATGATGATGATGATGATGCCCCTTGGCGGATTTTGCCTGCCGGCCTCAGACGTCAGGGCCCCCCCCTCCCCGTCCATCATGACGTCATTTGCACCCCCAGCTCAGTGCACATACGTGTCCCACCGGCCACTTGCTGCAGATTTGCTGGGGATGCAGCCAAAGAGCGCAAGGGGTTTGGGAGAGGAGGGGGGGGGGGAGAAATGAAGGCCTAGAAAAGGAAGGATCACCAAGCAGGATCTGTTTCTCCTCCCTCCCTCCATGTCTATCTATTTCCTTCCTGCCTGCCTCTTTCTATCTCTATTTCCTTCTTTCTCTTTTTCTCTCTTCCTTCCTTCCCTACCCCCTTCCTCTGTCTATATTCCCTTCCTTCTCTTTCTCCCTCTTTCCCTTTCTTTCTTCTTTCTTTCTCTCTCCTTCCCTCCCTTCCTCTTTCTATGTTTCCTTCCTTCCTTCCTTCCTTCCTTCCTTCCTTCCTTCCTTCCTTCCTTCCTTCCTTCCTTCCTTCCTTCCTTCCTTCCTTCCTACCTACCCATCTAGAGAATTACAACAGGTTCCCTCCAGGCAGACTAATAATGGCAGGTCTCAGAAACTCTCNTGAAAACAGATACAGCTGGGAGCAGGTCTCTCCCTCCAGATCTAATTTCAACTTTGGAGGGACCGGCAAATTTGGCGGGCAAGATCACCAATGAAAATTTCAGAAGCAGGAATAGACAAGCCGTGCCAAGAAATAAAGTAAGAATAATAATTCTGCAGTTCAGTTCTTGGTGTCTTCTCAACTTAAAGGGGAAAGCCATAGTTTGGGGAGCATTTTTGTGCCGTTTCAAGAAACTCAAGAGAGAAGCAAAGATTTCAGGACAAAAACAGGCCATCCTGGGGCTTTTGCAAAAGAGTGACCTGGTTTGTTTGTTTAATTTGCATCTCACATTTCTACAAAGTAGTCCTAACAGCCTGTCCAACTCTGGAGTACCCTAGCTTACCCTAAAGAGAGATCCTTGATGCTCTCTGAGCTTGGTTGTTTTCTTGCAGACATTGCGTGACCCAATTAAGTAACATCATCAGTGCTAGAACGGGCTTGTATATAAGCAGACAGCAAAGTCCTCTCTCTTCTAGCACTGATGATGTTACCTAGGTCAGGGGTCCTCACCCTTGGCAACTTTAAGACTTGTGGACTTCAACTCCCAGAATTCTGGGAGTTGAAGTCTGCAAGTCTTAAAAGTTGCCAAGGTTGAGGACCCCTGACCTAGGTGGGTCATGTAACATCTGGAAGAAAACAACCAAGCTCAGAAACCACCAAGGACCACGTAGTCCTCCTCCTCCCTGCAAACCACACTCCCTTCTACCACTGATGATGTTACCTAATTGGGTAATGAAATGTCTGTAAGAAAACCATCAAGCTCAGAGAGCACCAAGGACCCCATAATCCTCCTCCTCCTCCACGCTGCAAACCACACTCCCTTCTAGCACTGATGGTGTTACCTAGTTGGGTCATGAAACATCTGCAAGGAAGCCACCATACTCAAGACACCTCAATTCAACCCTGAGCTGCAAATATTCTTCTGCATTGCTACGCTAAAAATAAAAGATCTCCTGTGTTGACACATACAGACAGCCCATCTGTACTTTAACCTCTTCAGTGTGTGGTCAGTCACAAGGATGGTTTAATAAAAGAGAAAGTGGTTATTATTAACTCTCCCATTCAGAGTGGTTTTGCCAGCATTCTCTGTGACCTCTTTGCTCAAGGGTTTTGCTATTGTCTCATGCTCAGTGCGCGGCCGAACACAAAATTGGAACAAAGAGACCCGAATACAAAATAGCAAAAGGCATGCATGCAGTTACTCCAAAGGGGTTTGTGGTCATAAGTCAAGGACTAATATGCCATTACTGAATACAAGAGGGAGGGCGGGAAGGAAGGAAAAGAATGAGGGAAGGAAGGAAGGAAGGAAGGAAGGAATAAGGAGGGAGGGAGGAAAAGAATGAGGGAGAGAGGGAGGGCAGGAGGGAGAGCTGGAGAGCAGAAGGAAGGAAGGAAGGAAGGAAGGAAGGAAGGAAGGAAGGAAGGAAGGAAGGAAGGAAGGAAGGAAGGAAGGAAAGAAAAAAAGTGATTAGAAATCAGAGTTTGCATTTGCAGTCAGAGGAGGAAGTGACTTGGGCTGCAGGAGGAACTGGATGATGTAATTTATTTAGTAGCCCTTCACACCAGCAATAACTCTAACCTTCCGTGATTTACAGATGCTTTACAAGTCCTTCAAAGGCTCTACAGATATGTTTACCAAAGCTGTTAAAACAGACAAACCTTAATTAGGGAGGGAAACCTAGAAAGGGATTTTTTTAAAAAAACAACCTCAGCAGCTTTAAGCCAATCCCCTTCATCCGGAGGCCGACCACTTGGTGAAATAAGACACTACAGGGCAGAAGTGGTACCCGTAGAAAGGAGTTTTATTTCCCCCCTTCCCAAAAAAAGGGGGGGGGGGGCGAGAGGAAGACAAACCTCAGCTTCCTACCCTTTGGGGCATTTCCAGGATGATCTCTACACTTCTACACTGACGTAAGCAACGGTGAGGAAAAGAGGAAGCATGAAAGAGAAACGGGGGACATTGAGGACAGGGGACTTGAAATAAATAAAACAAAACGATTCATCATCAGGAAACAATTGGAGAGGCAAAACCCAAAGAAAGACCAATTCTAGCCTATCCTGCCTTTATGGGTGGGAGAAGGAATCCTTCCGGCCATTTTTAAGCAGGCAGGCAGGCACCAAATTCAGGCAGGATTCCTTTGTAACCCCATCGGAGACCCCCGGCTGGCTTCGGAGGCCAGGCAGAGCTGAAGCCCCCCCAGCAGCTTCTCCATTTTGGAAAAAAAGCCTGGCTGGGGGAAGGACGGGAGAGGGGGTTGAGGGAAAGGAGGGCAGGTATGCAGAGATGATGATGATGATGATGATGCCCCTTGGCGGATTTTGCCTGCCGGCCTCAGACGTCAGCCCCCCCCTCCCCGTCCATCATGACGTCATTTGCACCCCCAGCTCAGTGCACATACGTGTCCCACCGGCCACTTGCAGATTTGCTGGGGATGCAGCCAAAGAGCGCAAGGGGTTTGGGAGAGGAAGGGGGGGGGGAGAAATGAAGGCCTAGAAGAGGAAGGATCACCAAGCAGGATCTGTTTCTCCTCCCTCCCTCCATGTCTATCTATTTCCTTCCTGCCTGCCTCTTTCTATCTCTATTTCCTTCTTTCTCTTTTTCTCTCTTCCTTCCTTCCCTACCCCCTTCCTCTGTCTATATTCCCTTCCTTCTCTTTCTCCCTCTTTCCCTTTCTTTCTTCTTTCTCTTTCTCTCTCCTTCCCTCCCTTCCTCTTTCTATGTTTCCTTCCTTCCTTCCTTCCTTCCTACCTACCTACCTATCCATCTAGAGAATTACAACAGGTTCCCCTCCAGGCAGACTAGCAATGGCAGGTCTCAGAAACTCTCCCCCCCCCCGCCTCCCCAGACCAGGAAACCCCGAGGCCTTCCTCTTTAAGACCTGGGAGTCTTGGGAATGCTACAGGAAGAAGGCTCTTCTCGGGAAGGGAACCAAGAGGGGGGGGATTCACCCCCAGGGACGGGCGATGATCCAAGTCAACCTTGGAACTGGGGGAGGGAGGGAGGGAAAAGCCAGAATGCAACAAACCAACCCTGGCTTTCGGGGTGGGTCATCTGCTGCTATTTCTGGAAGGGGGGGGATGGGGGGGCTTTCAGAATTTAGAAGCCCCTCCAGTTTCACCCCCCCCGCGTCTTCTTCTTAGGGAAAGACTAGCCAGGAATCCAGGTTGCAGCAGCACTTGCGGGGGGGGGGGGAAAG
>NW_015387190.1:836232-866833 GCF_001527695.2 Protobothrops mucrosquamatus | reverse complement strand
GTGTTTCTGAAACTTGGCAGCTTTAAGACAGGTGGACTCCCAGAATTCTCCAGCCAGCATTGCTAGCCAGCCATGATGGGGGGAAAGCATCACTTTCCCCCCAAATTTTAGAACTTGGGGTCCTCTGACAAAACCATCAACGGCCAGCAAAACTGACTGGTTTCAGGCAAATTAAAGTCCCACTCTGAGCCCGTCGGCTCACTCGGTGTAACGGCAGAGCCATTGTTACAAACATGACTCTCTAATTTTGTCATTTGCATTGATTTTTTTACAACTTGCCTTCCTTCTTCTCTGGTACTAGGGCCCTAATTCTGTTTGGCTGCTTCGCTCCATGCAAAAAGAGCCTTTTTTCTCTCTCCCCCGCCCCTTTTCATACAAGCTCCTGCCAAGGCTGAACGTTCCTCCTTTCTCAAAGCCTAGATGCATTTTGGAAACGGTCCCCTCATTCCCTGGCTCAGATTAAATACCCGTCACGTGCTGATCCTGGATCTGCTGGATATTATCCACGTAGCATAAAACTGGGCCTGGGCCAGCCCTCATATTGGAATAATTTAGCGCCAATCCTGGCTGGATGAAATTAAACCCCCTTTGCAGAAGGCAAGCCAAATATATCCTCTTTAAGACGAGGAAGAAGTTTGTCCCGATTAGCTTCAAGACGGTGTGGAACACGATAACAAGTAGCCATTGGTTGTTGTTTTTTTAATGTCCTGAATTTATTGCCGGCCCTCCTGCGAAGATTAGCCTACGATTGGGGGAACATTTGCGCAAATGGTTTACATTAGGGAGGAATGCGTCCAATGAAAAATAAAACTCAAGCCGTGTACTTTTCAGGAATCTTCCAAGCAGCTTTAATTCGAAAGCCCCTCCTGCAGATTATGTACCGTTTGCTCAACTCTTCGTTATTGTCCGTTTAAGACCTTTTGCTTCGTGATCACTGAAGTATTTAAGAAAGGATGGGTGTAAAATTTAGGATGGTTTCACCCGAGAATAAAGCAGCACTGGGAAGCTGACTCAACGTGGACCACCCTCAAATCTTTTCCGTCACCAAATCGTTAAAACGCAATTAAAGCAGTCGTTTAAAAAAGCTGGCCCTCCCAGCTCATGGACCAACTGTGGGGCTCTTTTTAAGCTGTTCCGAATATGTGCCCGTTTCCTCCCTGCACCCCTTTTGTCACTCAGGAAGCTTTTCCAGACTTCCTTTCTCAGCTCAAGAGTTGCAGCCACTGAAGATGTCTTTTAGATGCTGGTTCATTCATTCAAAGATGCATTTTTCCTAATGCGTTTGCTATGCAACAAGTTTGAAGGTTAAGGGCAGTTCTTTCCTGCCCTTGATGTACTCGCTTTGGGCAAACATAAATGGCTTGCAAAAGGATTTCCTTCCTTCTTTCATTTCCTTCCTTCTTTCCTCCTTCCTTCCTTCCTTCCTTCCTTCCTTCCTTCCTTTCCTTCCCACAAATGGGCAAAAACTAAAAAAGGCAGAGGTGGGGGAGCCTGTTATGGATTAGCACATTTTGTAAGCCTGCCTCTATCCTTCTTTCCTGAGCAGCGAAAAGAAGACGCCCTTATCAGGGTAGCACTGTCCCCCCCACCCTTCCCAAAGCCTCATTTCCTCTGCCTTCACAGGGGATCAGCCTTGTGCCTCCAGATGTTTTAAGCTTTGAAGGTCCTACTTCAGCCCAGCATCTCCTCCCTTTCCTTCTGCATCTCCTCAATTACATCATCACAATGGCAGGGATGGAAATACACACGGGCGCGCGCAAACACACACACACACACACAAGCCACCTAGCTGCTTCAAAACTTGACTTCTGAGCCACAGCTAAACTGTGCCTTGCTATTAAAAATCTCACCCACAGGAGCTGTAAAAAGAGGATTACAAGTCCCATCATCACAGATCCGTATAACCACGACGGTCCAATCAGGTTTCTCAAACGTGGCCACTTGAAGACTTTAAACTCCCAGAATTCCACAGTAGTCATTCTCTAAGATTTGCAAGCAATGGTGGACCAGATCATTCAAGAATGCAGAACAGGTCCCAGGCAAACTGCTGAAGTGCCCATAGAAGAAAATAGTTGTAGTTCTGGGTTGAACTATGGGGTCCTTGGCGCGCTCTGAGCTTGGCTGTTTTCTTGAAAACATTTCGTGACCCAACTACGGTAGGTAACATCATCAATGCTAGAAGGAAGTGG
The DNA here is from genome assembly GCF_001527695.2 of Protobothrops mucrosquamatus. Taxonomy (NCBI): domain Eukaryota; kingdom Metazoa; phylum Chordata; class Lepidosauria; order Squamata; family Viperidae; genus Protobothrops; species Protobothrops mucrosquamatus. The sequence goes on along the minus strand of NW_015387190.1, from coordinate 864,644 downwards.
GGTTTGCAGCGAGAAGAAGGAGAAAAGAGGAGGAGGAGGAAGAGGAGGAGGAGGAGGAGAATGTGGGTCCTTGGTGCTGAACTTGCCTGTTTTCTTGCAGACATTTCATGACCCAACTAAGTTACATCATCAGTACTAGAAGAGTCTGCTCTCTGCCTCCAGAATGGTCATGGATTAACCAAGATGCCACTTTTCAGGAGCCTCTGCCCTGGTGCCCACGTGCCACACTTCATCTGGCATTAAAAACTAAGGACAGGGCTCACAGCCAACTAGGGACCACTTGCCCGGCCTTGGTTGTTTGCAAGTGCCCAGCCTAAAACTGGAGTGAAAATGCAGGTAGGATATTTGTCATGCTGGATGAAGGGACAAACGCGGCCTAAAACGAGAGGCCAACGTGAAACTCCTTCTCGGTTCCTGCCCTTGCCATTCGGATAACAAAATTGTGCCCTGCAACCAGAGTGAGCATCCTTCTTCTAATCTGTGAGATCAATTTGATCCTATTTAGGAAATGCGCCTTACAAGGAAGCAGATGGCGAGCAATCCCTTAACAATTATGGCTCACTTGCCTGGGCCGCTGTCTGTAATTTTTGAGGCGCTTCTATGCCTCTTTGCCTAAACACCCTTCTCCACCCACGCCTTCTGTTCCTTTGTTCGAGAAAGCAACAGTGGGAAACGCCAAAGGGGGAGGAGGGGGGGGGTTTAAAAAGACGCACCGTGGCTGTTGACGAAGCAGCCAACCTGTTTAATTTGGGAGAATTTGCCAAATGAAAACTTACTTATTGGAAAAGGTTTCTAGGGAAGGAGGAGGAGGAGAAAATGCTGTTTTAAATGTGCCCCTTGCTCGCTTTGACCTTGGCTGGACAAACGCATCCGGGCGCTTGTAATCCTAGAGGGGACCAACAGATGCCTTGAAGATGCCCCAAGCAGAGTCTCAAGGTACAACCTCTTCATTCTTGTCTTCACAACTTTTCTGGATGGTGGCGGTGGTGGTGATTTGCAATCCTGGGACCCTTAAATCTCTACACATCTGCAGGACACCAGAAGGAAGAAAGCGACTCCATTTTTCCATACCGGACGGTTCATAGGCGACCGTTTTATGACTTCAGATCTTCGGGCGTTAGAAGTCATTCTCTAAAAGCTGGATGGAACCCTTAGAGCTTGAAAGATGATGTCTGTTTTTAAGTAGAACGTCCGCTATGTTGTTTATATCATTATAAACTGAGGAAGGAAGGAAGGAAGGAAGGAAGGGAGGAAGGGAGGAAGGGAGGGAAGGAAGAAGCCATCATACCAGATGTGTTCAGCTCTGCTTTTGGCACACTCCTCCATTTTGCTGAAAATGCAAAGACGTTTTGAACCTTGAGCTGTGCAAAATAGTCTGATGCAAAATAGTCTTTACCTTGCTCTACCAATAACCTCTATTTTTTCTCTCATCGCTCCCCGTTGTGTAAAGCAATGTTGTGACTGCAGGTCTGATGCCGGCTAGATTCCACGGCACCCATTGCTTTCCTGAAGACCAGGCCCATCTTTATCACCACGTTCTCCAACACCTTTTCCACTCCAACCTCTTCCAATGATCAATCTCAAACTCATGTCTACGGGATTGTAGCCCACTGAACTTCTGAGTTCGGCCATAGCTTATATCTGGAATCCAGAATGTAACTTCCACATTCTTGTCCTCAAAACATCGAAGGTCACTCCTGACTATGAATGGCTTACAACTTTGGATACTTAGAAGGAAATCCAATGTTGCTCTTTCTTGAAACACAATTAACTAATCTGGTTTTTCTCATCTGGGTGTCGAAGGATTCAACAGGGCTGTCTTCGTGGACCTTGCTCAGCCAGGACAATAAAAGACCTTGCATTTTTCAAAAGAACTTGCCGAGAGAACCGAGTGTGCTTTTTGTGGTTTCTCCTGCTGTGTGCCCCAGTCCATTATTTCGAAAAGTGGGCTAATGTCATTAAAGAAGCTGTCTGGAAGCATCCCTAAGCCACAAAAGCACATTTCACAGGGGTGTGAAACAACTGGCTACCGCGCAGCCAGACCTCCCAACAGATGTTGTTCTCTGCCAAATAACGTGATGTAACACGTTGCTGTCACTCTGGACAGCAGAAGCCAAACTAGAACCAAGCCAGTTTCTTGGATGATGGGTTTACGTAGACGTCCCTTCTCAAGAAACCCCCCCCTCCCCCCAGATTAACAAACGCTCAATCCTGCCGGAAACACAGCTCTCTCTTCCTTGCCTCCTGTTCCTTAAGTGCTTTGTTACTAAGCCTTACTGCTCGCTGCTGTTGTGAGAAAGAGGACCTGGTGCCATCTAATTACTCATCCTGGTAGCTTCCCCCCGAGGACTAAAGTCTGGGAAATATTTTGCTCCTGTCTTGGCCTGAGTGATCTAATGAAGTCCGAGAATTCCCCGGCCCTGCTAAAAGAGGCTTCTTGGAGGTTAATTACAGCTCGCTCACCCTTCCTCCAAATTAATGAGACACCAGCTGGGTCAATGTCGTTAGCAAATGAACCATGGACAGCCTCATCCGGAAAACTGACTGGTTTAGAAAGCCCTCCACGGTTCCCTTCGGTTGTGACGATAACCATGCCAGTGGAAGAGCAGCTGGAATTCATCTGCCGGGCTCAACAAAGGGTGAAACCCCTCTTTCTCCTCCTCCTCCGTTGCCTTTGCTCTGGATGGTTTCCAACACCTGCCTCTCTGGGATCCCTAGCTGGGAAGTTTCCGCGGTCGGATTCAGCAGGAACTCATCTGGTGGGGCTCTCCTTCTTGGCTGCGAAGTCTAGCATGAAGGACGGTCAGCCAAAGATAAAGAACAGGCCCAGTTCTAGATTCGACAAGCATGCGGGGTCAGGAGAGAGACCAATGTCTTTAGGCTGAATGAGGAAAGAGAGAGAGATTGCCTGGAAGGCACCCAAGCAGCTTTCTCTGAAGGAGAGAGCTCCATGCTTAGAGAAAGCGCCAATGATCACGTCCGCCGACTGCAGATCACCATTAAGACAATCACCATTATCAAGAGCCGAAGGGCTGTCTTCTTTGAGTCCTCTTTTCTCTTCATCAATTCATCTTCTCTCTTTTGTAAACACTAGAAACACTCACAAATGAGGGCAGATCTACGTGTCCCAGGCTAAAGTTGCAGGAGCCAATCTGGGTCGGTCACCGGGACCATAGGTTTGTCTTCTGAGCTTTTGGACTTAACGCTGGAGCCAATCCTTGGGGAACTTCTCTGTGTGCTTTGGGCTGGTCTGCGTGTAGTATTTATATGGTGCCTGTGGTGTGTGGCTTTTTAGTTGCTGATTGGGGGTGTGCTGATGGCTGGCTATCCTTGGCTGTTGTGCTGCCAAGCCTCGCCTCCTAAGGACCTGGTGAGCTGGTGCTGAATCAGCATTCTTGTTGACTTGACGAGGGGCCCATTGCCCAGACTTCAATCGCTTCCCTGGCTGTTTTTGTGTCTGCTCGTCCAACAATCTTAGTAGCTGCACAATTGAATGTATGTCCTTGTTTACTGCAATGTGAGAAACACTAGAAACGCCGCGCAGCCCAACAAGCAAGCATCAAACTCCTTCTCTTTCGACCACCTCCCATGGACCTCTTCCATCCACAAGAAGCCCTCTGCTGAAGACTCCGTCTTCAAAACGGAAGTGGAGAGGCTGCCAATTCAAGTAGAATAAATATTGATCCGGATTTTTGCTGGGGTTGCTCCCCGCCTTTAATGGGTCAGAATCCTGGAGCAAAGCAACCTTCGGAGATTCATTGAGCCGGTTAGAGTATCATTAAAAAGAACCACATTCATTGGGGGGAAAAAAGATGAGAGGCGTGTAAGTGCATCGAATGTTGAAAACAGAATGTTTAACTCCAGTCTCCAGCAAGAGGGAGACAGAGATTAGAGAAAAAGAGCTTTTGTTTCTTTCTTGATTAAAAAAAAAAAAATTATTACATGGAAAAAGCTAAGGGCCAGACGTGACTTAACTTCTTCATTTTTTATTGCTCACAGGAAATCATCTTGCTGGATACAGCCTACCGAGCTTGGCCTCTGGCTTTGTTTCCAAAGGCATGTGAATCTTAACAAGCTTGTGATGCGCTTTTTCTTTCGGCCAGCAGAAGCGACACACACACACACACACACAACGGGCTCTTTCAGCCTGCCGGTTTCTCTGACGCCACCGGAATGGGAGCAGAAGAGGAAGACCTGAATATTTGGGGGTGGGGGGAACGTGGAACAATGGAAGCTGGATGTTTAAAGAACCGCAGGGAGGGGGAAGCAGCTGCAAAGAGAGACGATATCTCAAAGTCTGGTTTGGGTGATTGGCTTCTGATAATGTCACAGGTGGTCCTTGACTTACAACTCTTTGTTTGGTGACCGTTCGAAGTTACCACGGCAGTGAAAAAAGGGAATTATGACTCTTTTTTCCCCACATTTACGACTGTCACAGCATCCCCTGGCCGTGTGGTCAAAATTCGGACACTTGGCAATGGGCTCACATTTATGACGGTTGCGGGGTCCCAGGGTTGTGTGACCCCCTATTGCAGGGGTAGGCAACCTTGGGTCCCCTTACTCCTTTTTTGGCGGGGGGCGGGAGGGGGAAAACCAAGATGCCTTTGGTTCTCAAACCGGGAGCAGCACCAGAGAACGTCACCCAGAACTGCTGGAGCCAGAAGATGAGGTGTCCTTCATGGGAAGGAAGACCTGGTGGTGGTGGTGGTGGTGATGATCTCATCCGAGTCGTCTGACTCAGCCCCGTGGTCCTCATGCTTTGAGGGGGAAGCTTGCCGTTGATCGTGGGTGGTGGTAGCTAGAAAGGAACACAGGAGAAGCAGAGCTGATCAAAAGGAGCAGAGAGACAGACACAAGGCTTTGGGGGGAAGAACGTCTGTTTTTAGACCAGGAGTTTGAAGACTTGTGGTTTCCATGCCTGCTTTTCTTTCTACGTCACCAACAACCACCCTAGCACTAAACCATCATCGCTGGCTTCTCTAAACCATCATCGCTGGCTTCTTCCTGTTCTCAGATGGGAAACACTACATGTCACCAATGAGGAAAACAGCTGACCAGCCTACTGCCTTAATTCACAGGCCAATTTCCTGTCTCTCTACTGGAGTTGACCTCTGCAGAGATGGGTCCCAACTTGTTTCCGAGGGGGAATCTATTTCCCCGCCTGCAAACCAGATTGGAAGATGCCACCCAGTGGGGTTCAAATGTGAAGGGGAAGATCTACTGCCGGGATCTACTATTTCCCCTAACTTGCCCTTCACCCATCTACTAATTTGCCCTTCCTCCTTTCCTTTCCTTTCCTAAAGCTTTCATTTGGCAACTTTAAGCTGCGCGGACTTCAACTCCCAGAATTCTCCAGCCAGCTATGGATTCTGGGAGTTGAAGTCCGCCCAGCTTAACGTTGCCAACATTGAGAAACACCGCTTCAAATAGGGAGCTTCAAAGGGAAGATCTGGTTCTGCACTGCCCCCCACCCCCACCCCCCCAAGCCAAGCAAGCAAGAGGGGCTGCCCCCCACCCCCTTCTGTGTCCAGGTTTCAAATGAGATCAGTTTTGTACCCAAGATCGAAGGGATGAAGCCTGCCACTGTGAAATGGAGCAAAATGTGTAAAAATGTAGGGATGTAAAATCAGTGAAATTACCAGAATCGGAAGTGAAGACCAGAGGTGAACATTTGAATATCGACCAGCCCACTTTCTCTTCTCCAGCTTTCTCCCTCCCAGGGCTGGAGGGGAGAGGCTTGCTGCAAAAGATAAGTGGTAGGGGGCAAGAGTCATAAAAGCTCAGATTCCAAAGTGGTGAGTCAGAGAGTGAGTCAGCCCTAAAGGAGCAAGATTTCTTGCCAGCCTGCGGGCTCCAGGTCAAGCAAGTTCCTTCTGCCATCTATCCTTCAGATTAGTTTGTGTGTGCAAAACACACAACGGAATAGAAGGTCCCTGGGAAAGGGAGGGGGCAATACATTACTGATGGGGGGGTGGGGTGGAGAAGGAGGAGAGTCAATCCACTTGCTGCTCTATGCATCACAATTGAAATCCTTATATCTGGGCTCAGGGAGAACGCTCACACTGGGAAAAAGGCGAGTCTTAGGAATCTCCACCAAGGAGGTGGGGCCTTCAGGCTCAGCTTGGGATGCCAATGTAGGCAGCATCTACAGGGGTGGGGAACTTGGGTCCTTTTATGACTTGTGGAGTTCAACTCCCAGAATTCCTGAGCCAGCCCTGGTGGCTCAAGAATTCTGGGAGTTGACGTCCACAAGTCATAAAGGGGCCCAAGTTCCCCACCTCTGATCTAAATCCAGGCAATTGCTCTGGGCCTCAGTTCTGCAGAGCTGAGCCTGCTGCTGCTGCTGCTGCTGTGTATGTGTGTATGTGTGGCTGCGACAGCCGGTGAGCAACGCAGCCTGGGGGTTGGGTGGGGGAATGCCTTTTGGCTGAAATGCTTTGGATTCCACGTCCCAGTATCTAGGGGGCGCAGACCAACTGCGTCTAGACAGGGGTGTCCAACCTTAGCAAACTTTAAGACCTGTGGACTTCAAATCCCAGAATTCCCCAGCCAGCAGGGGAGGTAAAGTCCACAGGTCTGCCAAGGTTGGATACCCCTGATCTAGAGGATGATAAGATTTCTGATTGTTTGAGTGGGCCCTCGGCAGGGGGTGTTCTCCTTTCTTCCTTTGACCTCACTAAACAGCCTCAAGGACAAGCTATGTCTGGGTTGCTGGACCACTCAGCTTATGAAGGCCACATTAAAGCCATCTGTTTCCTACCTACCATTCCTCAAGGGATGCTTGTGCGACGTGAGCCCCGAATGTGGGCCGAATGAGTCCCAGGGCTGCTGCCTTCTCTTCCTCTTCTTCCTCCTCTCCCCTCCCTGCTTTGCGACCACCACCAACTCTAGACACAGGGCACAGCCCGGAAGAGGAATCTGGAGCCTAGAACAAGCAGGAATCTGGATTTGAACGGAATGAAGGAAGCTAGGATGCTTCTGTACTCAGTTGTAAACATTCCTTAGAGACACAACTGATGCAGCAGAACTGGCGTTTTGAAAAAGTCATTGTGTAACCCAAAAATGCAGCTATTCAGGAACTGGGTCTACAGATAGTTCTCGGTTAATGACGATAAATGGGACCAGAGTTGCATCAGAAAGTGATGCGGTTGTAAAGCACACCACATGACCGTGGCACTTAGCCAAAGCCATTCTGACAGTCCCGATTTATTGTCGTTAAGTGATGACTGCACAGGTCAGGAATTCTGGGAGCTGAAGTCCACATAGATTAAAGTCGCTAAGGTTGAGAAACGCTGGATTTGTAGGAGTAACAGAACCTGGCGGTGGAGTTAAAAGAGGGATCAGCCTAGAATCCTTACGTAGCCACAAACAACTAAGTCCAACCTTCCTTGAATTCCATTGACCCTTCTCTAACGCCTAGCTGGTCCTAACTGTGAGCTGAGAAGATTCTTGTGCCCGGGCAGGAATGACAATAAATCAGTTAAATTGGACCCTCACGTGTGGACCTGCTCTTTCATGACTGACAGAACTAGAGTGACACTGGATTAAGAAAGAGAGAAGAGGGGAGAGAAACAGATAGGAAGACTCAGTTCAGAGACTGTGGAGTTTTGCTGCAGCATTTAAGAGGCCTCTTGCCATTCACAAAAGGAGAGGAGGACCAGAAATATCAACGGCCAAGATCCTGACAATAACATCTTTGGCCATCCTGGATCTCCCATAACGCCACGTTTCTCGCTGACCCTGCCTTAATTGCCAGGAGGCCATACCTCATTCGCCACCAGGAGAATATCGAAGTTTCTCGCCTCTTTGACACTGCAGAAATGTAAAACTCAATCCTTGGCTGCAGGAAGGTCTTCGGAGGGAAACCGTCCAAGAAACTATTAAGATTCACAGCCAGACAGAGCCCAAATCTTCTGGGGCTTTTCGACAGAAGCCAAATCTGTCAGTATTAGACAACACAGCTCACCACGCAAATTAAACGGTTGGAAGAGGATCTTGTTTTGTTTTTTACCTGATCGGGAGGTTGTGTCACATCAATTCTAGCCTGTCTGCAGTCGGTTTCCTGGTTTCCTTCCAGTTCTCTCAACTTCTCTTTCAGCTGCTGGATTTCCACCCTGCAGAAGGACCAGGCGGATTGTTTGTTGTACAGCGTTGTGTTCACTTTTGACTGGTGGAAAGAGGAGTGGGGGGGGGGGCTGGGAGGGGAGAGAAAAGCTGGACGGTTTCTCCCCCAAATCTGCAATAAAGGGGAGTTGGGCTATGTTGGCTGATCCCCAGGAACTTAACTCTTTAACCGCCAGCTGATTCTGAAGGACGAGAATATGGTCTCTCAGCCCCACTGCCGTCTCACGCTCTTCTGGGAGATCAGATTCCTTAGCAACTGAGTGATCCACTTCTTCAGAAGCGGTGGGAGGGAGCAACAGCCCCCTGCTGGTCTCTGAAGGCCGCAGCCCCTCTTCCATTTCCTGGAAGAAGGGGGAAAAAAAAGAGAAACACTAATCACCTGGAGTATTTTTTTTTCTTGCAAGTTACCTCCTTCTGCACTTATTTATTGAGCTAGAAGCAAAAGAAAAATAAAACGTGCTTTAATGGGAAGCAGTTCAGGTGGGGAAAAAAAGGATCTAAGCTGCCTTCCACAATATGGGGGTCTTTCAGAGCTTTCACCTGGCCTTCTGGATGCTGGGGGATGTAGTCCAGATCGGCGAAGGGGGCAGATTGCAAAAGAAAAACTAGCAGAACCTTTACTAGCTTCTCCTCTTAAGTTTGACCCCTTCCTGGAGTTAGGAACAAGCTGGTGGTGGAAACAGCATGAAATTTCTCCTTTGGGGTGCCCCAAAGGCCAATCCTGATGAGCAGCTTCCAACCTTTGTCGGTAATTCACAGGCAAGCCACGAGCCAGGCCATCTGGCAAAAGATGGCAACGGACCCTGAAACCATCATCGCTCACTGACTGATATCATGCTGTTTTTAAGAAAGTTAAGTCCCGGACCTCTTGATTCTCCATCGAGGCTTGTGCAAGTGGCTCACTTAACATGGTTAGCAGGAATAACTGCTCAGGAATAATTCTCACTTACTTTTTCCCCGTCAGAAATCCATTGGAGCAGTTTCTGCCTCTGGCGAGCAACATAATCTGAGGAAAAAGAATACAGTTGTCAAAATGGGGGAGACACAAAGGACTGAGCCCCAAGGGCCACCAGAGGGGGGCAGACTGCAAAAGCTAGAAGTGCATATTCCCTTGCTAGAGTTTGACCATCTCTCCAGTTGCCTCTGATGGCCACGAGGTGGACTTAAGGTGGGTGGACTTCAATAACCCAGAATTCCCCAGCCAGCAGAGCTGAAGTCCGCCCACCTTAAAGGGTTGAGAAACACCGTTTTGGAGAATTGCTAGAGCAGTGGTTCTCAACCTGTGGGTCGGGACCCCATTTGGGGTCGATCGACCATTTCATGGGGGTCGCCAAGCAAGGCTGTCCACCATTTTTTTTGTCCGCCATTTTTTCCCCCTTTTCCGGCAGGTGCCTTACCTCCCTTCGGCTGGGCCAGCTGGTGGTCGGCCTGCTCCGTCTCTGCCGCTTGCCAGCTACGCCTCGGCCGGCGCAGGGGGCGGAACCACGCATATGCGGCGCTCCCGGGCAGGGAAAGTCCTCGACTTACGACCGGTTGGGTAGTCCTCGACTTACGACCGGTTTAGTCCTCGACTTACGACCGGTTTAGTCCTCAACTTACGACCGGTTGGGGTCGCGGCATTAAAAAGGTTGAGAACCACTGTGCTAGAGCAATCAGGATGCTTACTTTTGGCCTGGCTGGGAGACAGGAAGCAGCTCAGAGCGTGGTCCATATCTGCTTTCAGCCTTTCGTTCTGGTCCTGCAGCTCCTTCATCCTTTCGGAGAGCTGGAAGACGGCCGTGCTGAGCACTTTCTGACGCCGGCTCTCAGAAGCCCTAGACTCAAAAAAGAGAAGATCAGCTGCCATAGCAATATAAAATGTGCCAGTGTCTTGCTCCCTCCTTTACCCCCAAGTCTGACTGCCTGCCTGGTGAAAAGAGTGACATTTCTAAGCTTTCTGATGATCGAGTAAAGACAAACCTGCCTTAATTTTGGTCTCCCTCCCCTGAAATCAAGAGGGCAACTTTCGTTTGAAATCATGACGCTTCCCCTGGTTTACTGTACTTTACATTTTCCTCCTGGGTTAAATTTTAGATAAAATTCTAAATTTTGCTCCTTGGGACAATGCCTGGATTTTGCACGGCTCATTGGGGACACTATGTAATAGCAGACATCTTAATAAATTGTGGAATGCCACCGAAGTATGAAGAAGGGAAGGGAAGGGAAGGGAAGGGAAGGAAAGGAAAGGAAAAAGGAAATAAATGCATTGGTACTTAGGAAGTTCAACCCCCATTCTGCTGTTTACTATTTTCTGAACTAATATTTAGCATCAGAATTCTAAAGAATATTTAGAATTGCCTGTGGCCACATGTGAGACTAAGGAATAACGGGCCTTGTTTATTTCTGTTTTAGGCAACGTGTGAATGAAGCCAAATGTAGTTCAGTACAAAACAGGGTCCCAGGTCAGGAGTTGGACGTGCAAAACTGCAATCTGGCCCTTCCCCCCCCTTCTATTCATTTCACTATCTTGTGGGGGGCGAGGGGGGAAGTGACATTCGGGGAACAAGATGAAATTAAGTCTTACTCTACATTTCCACGAAACTACCTTGAGCGCCACAATCCGCCAATCGTCCTTGGATTGCATAAACTCTTTCCTATCTTCTTCTTTCTGTTTCTTCCTCCTCTGAATCTTTCATCCAATCTTATAGAAACCGGGCAACTTTTAGTATGCAGTCTTTTTTTTTTTTTTTTTTTTAGCAACCAGAAGCCCACGAGAAAACATCTCCATTGGGACTTCTTCCCACAATCCATTAACCAACCTCAGCTGGGATTTAGGAAGAAAAAGAACTTTTATTTTTAACTGTGAAAACTTGCTCAACGTTAACCCTTCCCACGGCTGGCATTGGGACTGTGGGTGCTGGCAATCATCCCTGAGGCCTTTTGCGTCAACGTGAAAAAAGATTTAAGTACCTAAGTGTAACTAATTTTGAGACAATCTTAGCCAGTAAGAATGTTTTGAATATTGTGGGGAAGACAAATTTAAATAAGAATGTAAACAGGATTTACGAGGAGGCAATCAAGATGATTAATGGAAAGGAGCTTTATACTGATGTGGTCATTATTTGCAGAAACACGAGAAAAATGTTTAGATTTAATTGTCATCTGTTTAAATGAGAACTGTATTAATTTAAGGTTGGCTAAAGAGAATACTATGGGAAGAAAAGGCAATCGAGTAAAGTTATTATATGGATTACAGAATGATAGAAATTAATTGTTATTGTTTTTTAAACACTAACCCAGACAACACGATGTTTACCAAATATTAAGGTGTATGTTAATGGAACAGAGTCTGCTAACCAAGCTAAACAAAGAGAATGACACGTAGCCTTTTTTTAAAAAAAGTTTAAATTTCACTTCCTGCACAGCGACTAGTGAAGAATAGAAACTAGCCACCAAAAAGTTAAGCACATGCAGAAAGCCCCAAAGTAATTAACGTACTTTCGTTGCACAACTTTTGAGTGTGTCAGCAGGTTCTGGAGGCGCCGGATCTGCAAAGGGGGAGAGAATATTATCCAACCTAGAGAGGACCACCAAAGGAAGCTGTTTCATAAAGACGCAAAACGGCACCGGGAGAAGTCTGGTAGCTCTTGTTTCCAACTAATTAATTTAATTCAAAGGCAAATCCTTCTAGGTTTGGGCGACGATAGACGGTCGTGAGGAAACATGGTTCTCCTCTTACGAAAATGCATCAGAGGAACCCACAGAGACAAGACCCCAGAGAACATTGGGATGACCAAAGTGACAGTATCACATGATCCCAAAGACGTAACAAGGGCTCTTAGCAGTTGTAAAAAGAGGTTTTAGAGATCAGTGGCTTTGTGCCTTTCTGGGAACAAGCTCCACTTTGCAGAATCCAGTGGGGCAAATTAGGGTCCAGAGGATACATTCGTTGCTCACACTGGCGCCTCCGAGTACCACTGCAGTATCAGTTAGGTTAATAGCAGAATAACTGAGTTGGAAGGGACCTTGGAGGTCTTCTAGTCCAACCCCCAGCTCAAGGTGGGAGATCCTACACCAGCCATGTCAAACTCGCGATGTCACGTGACGTCGCGCAACGTATCGGGCCGGTTTTGCCATTGCCAGCAATGGGGTGGGCGCGGCTTCCATGTGACGCGTCCAACCCGCGGGTCGGCAGTTTGACATCCCTGCCCTATACCATTCTGGATAAAATCTTCTACGATCAACCACATGTGGAATAAAGCGATCTCTGCCTAGCTAGGTGGTAGGAAAGAAGTCAGGGTTATTGGTACCCCCCCGTTTTCTAGGGGAGCTCATGAGCATAGACAGAGCCTTACAGCCCACAGAACGGCAACAAGCAACATTTCACCGGATGTTTTTAATGATGTCTCTCCCTTTCAAACCATTTTTTCATACCTCTTGGTAGGAAGTACGCAGAGCGATGGTCATTTCTTCCAGGTCAGTATTCTTCACATCTGCCTGGAGTTGACTTTGGGGGAAAGAGACACAGAAGGAGGAGGATTGGCACAGTCCAAAGAGACAGAGGTTAAACCTACATATTTCTTAACTACACGGATGAACCGCCATCAATATTAAGTGATGACTATATTCCACTTTCAGATCCTGACAGGTGGGAGATGGTATAAGTCAAAATAAACAAACAGAACCCATTTATGATTTCCCTACTCTGCCCTCCCAGCCTGCGATATGCTTTCACGAGCAAAGGAGAAACCTGTGGCCAGCAGTCCCACAGGCAATTTGTTGTTAGAAAACTTAGGTCTTCTGCAAGAAGGAAGAGGCAGGGGAAAATATTTGACAGTTTCTCCGTACTTAATGGTGTTGTCTTTCTCCTTGCACTGCTGTTCTAGCCTGAGAATCTTCTGCTTCAAACCATTTATCATCTATTCCAAGAGAAAAATAAAAAGGGTTGCCTCTTTATTGTATGTTTCTGGAAAGCTATAAATGGCGAACAGAAGGGACAGGGCAAAAAAAAAGTGCATTTACCAAGCTGCTCTCGCTTTTCTGTTCTGTCCGTAACCAGCTAAATTCAGAATACTGCAAAAAAAACAAAAAACCCACACAGCATTGAGCATTCCTGATTAGGGAACTGGAGAATGTGTTTGGGGGTTTGCTGAATCAAGGCTAGCCCTGCCAGATTCACCCCCTCCTCAGTCAGAAGACGAAAGAGCTGCGGGGGCCATCGGAAAGAGACCCTCGGCTTTACCCGGAAGGGGTCCAAAAGCTGCTCAATTTGTTTGTCCTTCCGGTTATTGTCTTCTTCCACCCGCCGGAGTTTGGTTTTCATCCGATCCGCTTCGCACTTCTGAGCTTGGATTGTCTACCACGGAAAGGGGGGGGGGAAACAACTTTTCAGAATCCTTGAGCAAGGAGACGGTAAGCAGAAAAAAAAAGAGTATAGGAGAAAATGTATCTGACGTGGTGGCATCAGAGAATCCCGTCTCTTTTTCCTTCCCAGGAATCTTATCTAGGACAACTTTAGATCCTCAGCAGATCCCATCCCGCCCGGTTACTTTTAAACATTTCCCAGAAAACAAGAAGACAAAGCGTCAACGAACTAAAATTCTGTTCTGTTCATTCCACGGATAAAAAAGAGATATAAACGCTTGTTCTAACCTTCTTTAGTTCAATGATCTCGTCATACATATCCTCCTTCTCCTTGTAGTCTGGAGTTCCAGGGATGTAGCCTGGAAAAGAAACGGCAGGGATACAATATTTTAAGACCATATCATTCTATCTGTTTCAAAGTCTTGTACGTCGCTTCTTCTAAAGCGGCTGGAATCCATTACACTGCAGGGGTCCTCAACCGTGGCAACTTTTAAGACTTGTGGACTTCAAGCAAAGCTGGCTGAGGAATTCTGGGAGTTGAAGTCCACAAGTCTTCAAGTTGCCAAGGTTGAGGACCCCTGCATTACAGACTAAAAAAAATCTGAAATTGGTGTTGGTGCTAGCTAAGAGGCAGAATTCCATGCCTCCAAACTCACCACGGCTGGCAGAGCGAGCGTGTTTCGGTTTCTTCATCCCCAAAGCTTCCTTGAGGTACTCAGGTGTGCTTCCAGGAAGAGGGGAGAAAGCAGTTCTGATGCCAATATCGGACTTGGAGTGACTCATCCAGGTACCTACAGAAGAGGGGAATGGGGTGGTCAACGCTTGCTTGGGCTTTGCTACCAGATCCCCTGAACTGGAGGGAGGTGGAAAGGTAAGGGGGAAAACGAAAGCAAATGCTGTATCTCCTTGAGAAGCTGCTTCAAGGTCATATCAGCTGCATACCATTCTGCCCTTGAACTGACCATTACAAAAACATCCTGCCTGAACTGACTGGTCTCGTAGGAGTGGGCAATGGGAGGGAACCAAGGGAGGGAAAAGTTGAACCTAGGGATTTTTGGCCCCCGGTTCTCAGTTCTGGCTATGCTTGCTCACAATACGCTTTGTGTTTTGCTTCGCAATACAATTGCAGACAAGTGATGGCAGGTCTGACAGAGATACCAAGAATGATAGCAATAACAACAGCACTTAGACTTCTATACTGCTCCATAGTGTTTACAGCCCCTCTCTAAGCAGTCTACAGAGTCAGCCTATTTGTCCCCAACAATCTGGGTCCTCATTTTACCGACCTCGGAAGGATGGAAGGCTGAGTCAACCTTGAGCTGGCAGTGGGATTGCAGAGTCAGCCTGCAAAGCTGCCTTCTAACCATTGTGCCACCACAGCTCTTAAGGGAAGACAATCCCATCCAGCCAAATTCAGCTCCTGGCTACACATTAACCAGAGCTTTTAATCTGGATTTTAATCCCAATTCTGCCAGTTTCCGGAATTCTCTGGTAAAGAAGGATCCGTTTTCACACCTGGCTTCAGAGATCCACGCCAATATTGCCTTGAGGCTTTCACTAAGGGGCTCTCAAAGTGTCTGCTCTCTGAGCTTTTCAAAGTCCGCAGAAATCCACTCCTTTTAGAATGGAGGCAGGTGTGAGAGGTATATGGAGACCCTGCAGGAAGGTAAAACAAAAAAACCCAAGATTAAAAGTTTTAAAAAGCAAGCAAGATACTAACGTTATCATTTTGTTACAAGAGGAGTGGGCTCTTTAGGCTCTCAAAAAAAGGAAAAAATAATTCACAACCGTGTGCATGTATACATAAAAAGGGCTGCATGACACGTGACCGAGGAGGTTTTTCTTAATCAGGTAGGAAAAAATGCGACGTGTTTTACAAGAGCTGGGTAAAAGCTTCAAGGTTTTAGAAGAATGCATCAGGGCAGTGAGTTTTCTCTCTTGATCCCTTTCCATAAAATGAGCTATTACCACGAAAACTGGCCGATTTTTAAGATTAGTTTGTCTCAAAGAAAGGACACCATGTCAGCCAAAGCGGGGATGTGACACTTACTTGATTTTGCAGGCCTGCGAGACATTTTGTTCTTCAGTGTCTGTAAAACGAAACGAAACAAAAAAGACTTTGTGTTGTAATTTGTTGCTGGGGAATTTTTCTTGGTGAATTCCCCGTTGGTGCTCCATTTTGTGAGCAGAACTCTCTTGCAATTACAGATTTATCAGAATCCGATGGCCACGAGAGCCCCCAGTGTTTTTAAGGCCACATCAATTCCAGTGTTTAAAAAGACAAAAGAAAAAAAATACCCAGAAGAGTTTAAAATCTGAAAGCAAACAGCTGTACAAATTGACTGCAAAACTTTATTTGTATAGCTTGAGTGTCATAGATAGGCTCCAGTTTGTTTGCCAGTTTATTTTGGATTAACATGAAGCACAAATCACATTATTACAGTTTGATCAGCATCTGGATCCATCCACGATCAATTTATAGAAAACAAGAGAATTGAAAGATATCTAGCCCAACTTACTGTTTCTGCATCAGAATCGTAGGTCAGGGCAGGAGAATTATCTTCAGCCTGTAAAGACATAATTGTTATAAAATATGATGTATCTAAACCTTTTTGTTTATGAGGTTAGCATTCAGTGATATGGAGCAGTGGGTCATCAATATGATCAACTCTGACAGAAAGCTGCTTCTCTGAGGCTTTCTTACCCTCTTATCCCAGAACCTTTAGCCTGAGATGGCTGGAATATGACCAATCTAAATTACTCAGGAAACTCAGAAAAATAATAACTATCCATCCATCCATCATCAAGAGGCCTGTGACAGAATGCAGGTTACTGTCTGGAACAAACAGCTATAAAACATCTAATTTATGGGTTCCTTGATGCTCTCCGAGCTTGGTGGTTTTCTTGCAGAAGTTTCATGACCCAACTAGGGAACATCATCCGTGCTAGAAAGGAGGGGGATTTGCTCCCTGTTTATATACTAGGCTAGGGGCTTGCTCTGTCAGTGTTGGTGGGAGGGTTCTTTGGTCGGGCTGTTTACTTCCTGGATTGTTGGTCTAGCAGTATTAATGTAGAGATGATAGATAGATAGATGATAGATAGATAGATAGATAGATAGATAGATGTAGCTCAATGTTAAACTGTGGGGGTTGTCCTTGGTACTCTCTGAGGTTGGTTGCTTTCTTGCAGACATTTCTTTACCCAACTAGATAATATCATCAATGCTAGAAAGGAGTGGATTTGCAGAGAGGAGGAGGAGGAGAACAACAACTGTGGGGTCCTTGGTGCCCTGAACTTGGTTTTCTTGCAGACATTTCATTACCCAAATAGGTAACATCCTACTTGCTAGAAGGGAGAGGGATTTGCGGAGGAGTGCTGGTGATGGTGGTGGAGGAGGAGAGCTGTAGGATCTTTAGTTTCTTTCTGAACTGGGTAATTTTCTTGCAGACGTTTCATTACCCAACTAGGGAACATCATCAGGAGTGGGGTTGGCTCTCTCTTTATAGAAAACCCCTCGTATCTAAGCCGAGAGCCAACCCCTCTCCTGGCCTGCCCTCTCAGTGCGGATAGGGGCCTCCGTGGGAAAGCCTTCCCCAACCAGCAGCCCAGCTGAGCGCAGTGGAACATGGGACTCCCGATACGAAGCCTCAGGAGAAGCAAAGGAGGAAGAAGGCATTGCTGCACGGGATTTCCACCCCGCTTTCCCGAGTCCCAGAGGCCGGTGCAGCCCCGGAGTTCAGGACCCTGCCTGGGCAGCCCCGTAACGTGTGAACGGGCAGGGTTCACGTTGACTCTCCCTGTTCCCCCGCTTTGGAGGGGGAGAAACCCTCCCCTATTAATGCTTCGGGTCGTCCTGCCGGCCCTTCCCGACGAACAAGCTCTCCCGGTTCTCCGCCCCCAGCCCCCCAACCCCTGGCGGCTGGCTGGGGATGATGGGAGCTGCAGTCCCCGGGAGGCGAGACGGACGGGCGGGCGGGCGGCCGGGACGCCTCGTCTCCCTCCGGCCCTCACCGACTCCCGCTCCGCGGCGGCCTCGCTGGGGCTCCGCGACATGCCGGCGAAGCGACGGGGGTCTCAGGCGCGGCGGCCCCTCCACAATCGCCCCGCGCAGGGCCCGCCTCCCAACTTCCGGCCAGGCTCCATGGCAACCGCCCCGGCAACTGCGAGGGGAGGACCCGGATGGACGCGCGCGCGCGCGTGGCTACGCCTGCGCAGCAGCGCTTCTCGTTTGCTTGGGAAGGCCGCGGCTTCTTGGCCCGGTCTGAGCCCTCTTAGAAGCCCCGGGCCGACCGCTCCCATGACTCGCGGCTGCCTCCGCTGTGGACGATGGGGATCGGAGCCAAATGTGTATCTAGAAGGCAGGAGGAAAGCGAAGTCCTGGCGCCGTCCGGGAGGAGCCAGGCCTCCCTTGCCCTTTTGCGCATGCCCGGGTCAGGAGAGCAGGGAACGCGCCCGCGCCTGCGCAGAGAAGACGAGACCCTAGAGTTTGCAAGACACGGGTTTGCAAAGTCTGCTTTCTTGCAGCGCTCGGTTTCCTTGCAAGCGGATCCTGCCCGTGATTGCACCCGCGGCCGCCGGGCCATTGCAGGAGGCTCTCTCCCCTGCCTCCCTTCGGAAGTCCTGGGGGAGTGGGGGGGGGCGCCCCCATAGGAACCCCGTATTGGGACCGGGATCGACTCTTCCTGCCCCTTCCCAAGCAACGCTGCTTGCAAAGGGGCCGACCGATGCAATTCCCCGCGCGAGATGGCATTCAGATGATGGTGGCATTCAGACGCGTGTCTCCGCTAAAAAAGGGGTGTGAACGTAGCTTGCAGGGGGAACTTTAGTTTCAAATTTAATTCTAAATTTCTGCGGCTTTGGCTTGCTTTTGCAAGAACAACCCCCTCCTCTCCCCCCGAGGCTGCTTGCTCTCCCCCATGGATGCAAAATGCTCCCAGCTTTTGCCTTCCGTTTGCGCCGTTCTGGCCGACCCCTGGCATCCCGTGGCGGACGACACTTGTCTGGAAAAGCTGCTGGACTGGTTCAAGGCTCTGGCCAGCGCTGGTGAGTTGGTAGTTAGCGTTGCATTGGGGAAGGTGGGGTGGGGGGCTCTTCCGTGGAAACCCACCCTGGGATGCTAGCAGTCATGGTGACATTGCAGAGATTGGGACAGACGTCGTGAGGACCCCGCCTAGTAGTTGACATCGCCTTGGCTTGCTTGAGATGATAAAGTTTGGATTTGTTCTTTTTTTTGTGGCCACATAACTGGGTTATGTAGATGCAGGCCGGTTATACCAAGCATGCAAAATGCAATCCCATCAAAGCAGTGTGTATGTCGGACTTGTGAAACTGGGTCGTAAGTAGTTCCGGGGAAGGTCCATGATAACTTGGACTGGTCATAAATTGAGGACTGCCTGTATTCTTTTTTTCCTCCCCCAGGGCCTAGTTTGCTGGTGTTAAAAGAGAACCCGTGTCTGATCGAGTTCATCCTTGCGGTGCTCAGACAAGGGGAACCAAACCCCGTTCTTCTGGCATTTGTCCTGAGGCTCACGGGGATCCTTGCGGCTTCTGAAAGCAGCTTCCAGCGTTTGCAGGTTTGTCAGACACGCCGGAAGCAATTCAAATGCAGCCGTACTTACTAAGCAGGGGAAGGGGAATCATACAATTCTTTCCTTTCTTCTGCATTTTAAAAAAAAACTCCTCTAGATTTAGTTTAATCTGGAAAAAACAACAACCACAATTTGAATGTTTACAGCAGAGCCCAGATGGATGGGTCAGAATTTCTCAGCCGTTATTTTAGTAGTTCCATGGCCGTGAAGCATCCTTCAGAGCAGCAACAGATTGATCCAGCAATGCAACCCTTCTTTTTTTCCTTCCTTCCTTCCTTCCTTCCTTCCTTCCTTCCTCTTTCTTTTTCTTCCTTCCTCTCATTTCCTTCCTTTATTCTTTCTTTCTTTCTGTCTTTCTTTCCCTTCCTCTCATTTCCTTCCTTCCTCCATTCATTCTTTCTTTCTTTCTCTCGAGTCAGCAACAGGAGGTGGTGTTTGGAGCCTTTGGAGAAGCAGGACCCCTGGGCAGCCCACTCTGGGAAAACATGACCATTCGGAGCGGCTGGGTGCAAGGAGCCTTCGTCATGCTGCAACATTACAGCGCCTTCCAGTTCCTCTGCAACTCTGGCAAGTGCAGACTTTTCATCCTCTTCTAAGATCAGATTGACCAGCTCGACTCTCCTATGCCATTTAACCAAAGTCCAAATAAATAAAATGTTGTTTTCAGTGCTAAGTCAAAGCATCCTGCTTGTATTCATCCCCAAAACGAAATAGCCGTTTTCTTTCTCCCGAAATTGTCAGCATCTCCCTGGTTGTCAACAGGAGCTCTGGATGTGATCTTCACTCTTCAAGGAGACCCCAGCCTCTTCATCGCTGCGGGAGCCAACCGGCTCCTGGCCCGCCTGCTCATTTTCTCCGTAGAGTCCGAACCGTCTCGTCTTCTCAGTCCAAAGGACAGCGATTGGCCGGCCTGCGCCCGGATGATGGTCGCCCGCGTTGAGGAGGCTCTCAAGTCCCGCTCTCCGTCCCGGATCAAGCATTCCCTGAAGCTGTTAATGACCTTATTTGAACACAACCAGGATGCCTGGACCGAAATCTTGTGGTCACGCGTAGCAGAAAGGGTTGAAGCGCTCCTCGTGGAAGAGCCAGTCCAAGCAGGACCCTTGCTGGCTGATTTATTCCTTAGCGTGGCGAGGTAAGAGATGGTCCATGTGTTATTATTTAAGAACTCTGAATTGGTGAAGACGGTGGGACAGTGCTTTGTATGTAGGGTTCTTGCACATCAGGTCCTCTGTTTCAACTAACAAAATACAGAGTTGGAAGGGACCTTGGAGGCCATCTAGTCCACACACCCCTGCTCAGGCAGGAAACCCTATACCATTTCAGACAATCTCTTCTTAAAAACTTCCCGTGTTGGAGAACCCACAGCTTCTGGAGGCAGGTTGTTCCACTGGTTAATTGTTCGGTCAGGAAATTTCTCCTTAGTTCTAGGTTGCTTCCCTCCTTGATGAGTTTTCATCCGTTGCTTCTTGTACTCTGGAACATAGGTTGACCCCCTTTCCTCAACCTACGTGACCCCCTCAAACCTATTAGTTTACAATCCATACGTTATTCCTTAAGAGATCTGAATTGGTTAAGATGGCGGGCTACTGCTTGCATGGAGGCTTCTTGCCTTGTTCTTGTCCGTCACGGATGATCTTGCATTGCTGGGTCTTGTGTTGCAATTATTGGTGCTCAGTACAAAAAAATGGGGGCTCTGGGGGTAGTCAAAGATTTGAGCCCTTCGTTGCATTTGGGGGAGAAAGGGATGAAGTGGGTGCCTTAAGTCTCGCAGATGCTTAAAGAGACAGCTCTTCAACCGGTCGTTCTTCCTTCAATAGGTCTCCTGCATTTAGCTGTCACGAATGCAGCCTTTGGAAGCTGGTGGCCCTTGCCCTGAAGAATATCGGCCTGGCTCAGGTCGGCTCTTTGGCACATGGACTTTTGAAGCTTGAGGCATGGTAGGCTCTAAAAAGGAGGCCGTGATCTAGTGCAGTTGGCAGCTTTTAAGAGATGTGGACTTCAAAGCCCAGAATCCCCAATATTTAATATTCAGTGATGAATGAGCCACCTAGAGGGGTTTGCTAAGTATTTTGCTTGATTTGTTTAGCTGCAGATTCCAATTCCCCCTTTTCTTAAACCCTTTTTCATGCCTGATCAAAGTCTGGGATTGCGGTCCTACTGGGGGGAAATTGGGCTTGCCAGTCAAGTGTTCAATAAGGTGAGAGCCCAGTCAGTCCTGGCTTATTGCAAAAACGTGGCTTAGGGTGATGTACGAACTCAAGTCATAAAACCCCTTTCCGCTCTCGACTCTTCCACTTTCCTCCATTGTGAGGTTTTTAACGTCCTTTCGATAGTTCTAAAGACGGTAGAATTTGCAGGAGGCAGCACGTGAAACCAAAATAACGTAATCATTTGAAGCATGCGGTCTGTATGCATGCATGCATGCATGCATGCTCGTGTGCGATTTTACGTCGAAGGGATTTTGATTTACGAAGCAAACTTTTAACAGACGTCAAACCAACGGAAAGCTCTAACCTTGTGCGTGCAAAACAACTTTTTTCTCTTCTTCAAGCCCACAGGCCATCCAAGCCCAGAGCTTGGCTGTTTTGCTCCGGCCTATGGACTACATCTTGCGAGCTACTTCTCCTCACTTAGGTTTCCCAAGTGAGTGGTACAACATAATCACGTAAACACCCATATCCACTACACAGGATGGGTGGGTGGAGAAAAGAGGCCCTTGGATTATCTGGGGACTGAGGACAGCCACAATGCTTAGATGTTTGGAAAGTCTCCTGTTTGCAGAGGTTTATCCAGCTGTGTCAGAGGTGCCTTTGGTCTGAAAATTGTCGTTTCATCCCATGCGTCAGGATTGCTGGACGAGGCCCTTGCAGATGCTTCCTCTGTGGAATCTCTCCTCTCTACCAGTCTCCTATGTCAGACGATGGCTCATCTTCAGGACGTCCAAGAGCTGGTAAGAAAAGAGCAGGCTTTCTTCACACGTCTTTGGAGATTCTCCATCATTCAGGTCACGGTGGTCCTAAAACTGCTTTTTCCAAAAGGCAACTGGACGTTTTGGGGTCCCCCTCCCCCCCTTGAAAACGTTTCGTTGCTCATCCGAGAAGCTTCTTCAGTTTCTTAACACGGCGAAAATAAGCTTCTGCCAAGTTCAGATTTTCCCAAGAGATTCCCTCGTCCTTTTCCAGCCTGGAAATTTCTAAGCGTGCTGGCTGGGGAATCCCCAAATGTTGACTGTGTGGAATTCTGGGAATTTGAAGTCCACAGAGCTTCACGTTGCCGTGGTTGAGAAATCCTGCTCCACAGAATTACAGCTCTGATTAACCAGCTTAGGACACGCTGTTGCTTCCCCCAGGTGTGCTTGGCAGTGGAGTTTCCCCATAAGCCTTTGTTATGCTCCGTGGTGACCCTACTACAGCTTTGCGCTGGCCAGGCTGTGCCGTCCTCCTCCTGTGGAGCTACACTAGGCAACATCTTGATTGGCAGCTTCCGTGTTCAGAGGGCGGCCCTTAGCCTCCTGGGAGCGCTCTCCCGATGGGCTGGTAAGTAGGCTTGTGTCTGTGTTGGATATTTTGTCTATATTTTTTCTGTACGGTGTAGTTAAATAAATAATGGAGCAGTTTGCAGAAGGTGTGTGTGTGTTTTTTAATCCTATTCTGCCCATGCAGTCACGCATCGACGATAATTAATAGGAATAAAAAGCAGAAGGGGTCCAAAGCTCTCTTTCTCCCAAAAAGCAACTTATCTCCGAGACCGCCTTCTGCCACAGATTCCCTCCCACAGACCGGTACGCTCCCACAGAGTGGGTCTCCTCAGGGTGCCGTCGGCCAAGCAATATCGGCTGGCGACCCCCAGGGGGAGGGCCTTCTCTGTGGGTGCCCCCACCCTCTGGAACGAACTACCCCCCGAGATCCGGACGATTCCGGATCTCCCAGCTTTCCGCCGCGCCCTCAAGACATGGCTTTTTCAGCAAGCGGGACTGACCTAGGGAGAATTTTTAAATAGGGACAATTTTAATGATTTTAATAAGACACAGCGGTCAAATATTTGTTTTTAATTGGTTTTTATTGGGGATAATGTTTTGTATGGTTTTAATATGCTGTGAGCCGCCCTGAGTCCTGTGGGGAGAAGGGCGGCATATAAGTCTAATAAATAATAATAATAATAATAATAATAATAATAATAATAATAATAATAATAATAATAATAATAATAATAATAATAATAATAATAATAATAATTTGGGGCAAATCGAGCATAAGAAGAATTTATGTCAGTTCGCTGCAGCTCTTAAGCTTTTTCTTCCCACGGAGCAAATATTTTCAGTTATAAACTCCGAGAAGTAGCACTGAGGATGAAACCAAACGAGGCTTGAATGGGAAGCGCAAAAGGAGCAGAGGCGATTCAAACGTTTGTTCTCCCTATTTAGCGTCAGTTCACGATGAAGAAAGGCTGCGAGCGTTTGGCGTTCTCCTGACATACTTACGGAGTCCAGAGAGCAACCCTGTGGTGAGTGCAGAATTCTACTTACTAGGGGTTTCTCTTGTCTTCTGTAAGGAAGGCTTGTGTGTACTTAGGACTGTGGCTTAAGAGATATGGACCGCTTTTATTCACAAAGCTCTAAAACAGGTTTTAGGATTTTTAGAAATTTAAATTAGAAATGGATGATCTTAAATGTATTAGGTTAATTGAGGGAAGTAGAGAGGGGGGTTATTTAATGCATTGATTTGAGTTATTCATATATGGTTTTATTTCTGGATGTTTGATTACCCCAGCACCACGGTGTGTCTTAAGCCCTTTGTTCTAAGAATCAAAAAACCAATAAAATTTGTTTAAAAAAAAAAAAAGAGAGAGAGATATGGACCGCTTTTATTCACAAAGCTCTAAAACAGTGGTTCTCAACCTGTGGGTCGGGACCCCATTTGAGGTCGATCGACCATTTCACGGGGGTCGCCAAGCAAGGCTGTCCGCCATTTTTTTTGTCGGCCATTTTTTTTGTCCGCCATTTTTTTTCCCCTTTTCCGGCGGGTGCCTTACCTCCCTTGGGCTGGGCCAGCTGGTGGTCGGCCTGCTCCGTCTCTGCCGCTTGCCAGCTACGCCTCGGCCGGCGCAGGGGGCGGAACCACGCATGCGCGGCGCTCCCGGGCAGGGAAAGTCCTCGACTTACTACCGGTTGGGTAGTCCTCGACTTACGACCGGTTTAGTCCTCGACTTACGACCAGTTGGGGTCGCGGCATTAAAAAGGTTGAGAACCACTGCTCTAAAACAAGTTTTAGGATTTTTAGAAATTTAAATTAGAAATGGATGATCTTAAATGTATTAGGTTAATTGAGAGAAATAGAGAGGGGGGTTATTTAATGTATTGATTTGAGTTATTCATATATGGTTTTATTTCTGGATGTTTGATTACCCCAGCACCACGGTGTGTCTTAAGCCCTTTGTTCTAAGAATCAAAAAACCAATAAAATTTGTTTTTTTAAAAAAAAGAGAGAGAGAGATGGACCACTTTTCATTCAGAGGAGAAATGGGGATAAAAGCCAGACTGACAGATCATCCGTGCTGGGAGACCCCAGCAGCTTCCAGAGTTCCTTTGATAGTTCGTTATATCCCGCTTTTATTATTTCTACCAATAACACGAGGCAGTTACTTATTACCTTATTACCTATTGTAATAAGAAAGATACTTCTGCTTCCTTCCAGATTTTGAAGAAAGCCCTCCAAGGAACTTTGAAGTGGCTTCTGGGCGCCTTGGAACCATCCATCTCCCTCGCTGACCTCCAGCAGCACCGACAGTTTCTCAGAGGTGTAAATAGCATGACTTAGGCGAGACTTACATCAGCTTGAGCTCGCTTGTCAGAAAGGATTCGGCTAGCCCAGCCTTCCTCAACCTTGCAGATGTTTGGGGGGTGACACTGACCAGCACATCTGGACAGTGCTAGCTTAGGGAAGGCTGCTCTCCGCATCGGATCCATGCGAACTGCCCGATATGGTGGGGTTTTCTCCCCTCTCCCCGCCCAGTTCAGATATTTAATTTTTTTGAGCGGGAAGGTTTAGATTTTAAGCCAGCGTCATTTCACCCGTCTGACCTGAATTGAGCAGCGGGGATCGGGAAGGGTGGCCAAGTTCTCCACCCTACCATTTTCTCTCCTTTTCTTTGAAGATACGGTCCAGGTGTTACGAAAACATCTGTGCAGTCCGAGCTGGGAAGTCCGTGATTCATCCCTGGAGTTCCTCAGCCTGGCCATGAAGCATTTGAGAGGTAGGGCAGCACCGAGAATCCCACAGAGGGGGGGGAAGCCTTTCAGCCACCGTGTCAACTGGCACAAAACCTCCGTACCAAGCTCCAGCGGATTTTGTTCGTTCGGAGGGCTGGGCGTGATGGGTCTTTCCTCCAGAGGCATCTTCGAACTTCCAGAAACCTTGAGCAGAACGTCTGGAGTGTTTTCCTGATGGTGGGGATGGAGCGGCTAAGTAGTTAGTCACACGGCTGTGGAATGAGTCTGGCTTCCTCGCTGACTTTGCGTGTCCGAGGATCACAAAAGGGGATCCTGGGATGATGCCACCATCATAAATAGGAATCGGTTGAATTTCTGATCAGGTGACCTGGGGATGCTGCCGTCGTCGCAAGTGTGGAAAAAGGGGCCATCAATCATATTGTTCAATCTTCGTAACTTTGAACAGTCACTAAATGAACTGTTGTAAGTCGAGGACTTACCTGTATTTTAGGAGTGCCATTTCCCTACACAGGGCTAGACTGGTTTTGCCAAGAGCTGCTCTCTTCAGGGGTGCCCCTGCTTCTGGAAGATCTTCTGGACGACCCCGAAAGTTACGTCCGAGCCAGCGCCGTGAAGACCTGGGGCCGCTTCTCCCTCCTGGCCCGCTCTGGCCCAGAAGCACCTGTCCTCAAGAGCACTGAGAGTGCCAAAGAGGTACAATACCTGTGTGCAACTCGGGGCTCCAAACCCCCTCTCTACACATAGAGCAGCTGAGATTCTCTCTCTCCTCTCGTCCTCCAGGTCTGCGTCGGCAGCGCTCGCTTGCTGGACATCTTGTCTTCGGACTCCGAGGGCTTCCCTCGCCGAGCGGTCATCGGGGTCTTCCTGGACTGGCTGAAGGAAGGACACCCCGAGGCCTCGGCAGCCCCCGCTGACCTTGTTTCTCGAGCTCTTCAAGCCGTGGATGGAGACCTAGACTGGGAAGTCAGAATGAACGCTCTGGAGCTGGTGGGCCTTTTCATCGCCCAGATGTTTGAGCCGCTGGGGCTCGGGGAGAGCTCGACTTCGGCTGCTTCTTTCCTTGCCAAGCCGCCCGCGTCTCTCCCCGACGTCCTGCGGCTCTTCGGCCAGATGGGAATGTTCGGCTTCCTTTTCAGAGCCCTTCAGGATTGCGACAGGCCGGTGGCGCTCAAGGCCTGCCAAGTCCTTTTGGATCTGAAATCCAGCCTTTGCAGACACCGGTCGAAACGGTCCCCCTCGGGAGACCCCGCTGGGCTAAAGGAAGTTCCTGCAGAGACGCCCCCTTCTCTTTTGAGCCTGACTGTGGGGGAGGCTGCCGAAAAGGGTGGCCAGGATCCAGAAAGGCTGCGTCTGATCCTAGAATCTATGGACCTGGAGGGTTTGCGAAGGACTCTGGATGTGAGCAGCGATTATCTGGAGAGGAGCCCAGAGTCTCTCCTGCAGGACATCCTGTCTGCTGCCAGGAATACAGAGGAGAACAAAGTAGACTGCTATTGAAGTGACAGGCTGGAGCTCGCCGGCCAGTTTGGGAAAGGGGCTACTTTCAGAACTGAATGACTGCAAGCACACTCCTTGTCCAGCTACCTCCAGAAAGTGGGCCTGGTGGAGAGTGAATTAAGATTAAAAAAAACCCGTACAGGAAGAATAAACACCAAAGAAGAGCTAATGGACACTTGCACCAAAAGGCAAAACTCACACAAGCTTAGGGTGAATTGAATGCAAGGGATAAAAATAAATAAAATAAATACCCAATACTCCTTCCTCCTCCTATTTTTTTCACAGCAATCTAACCACTAGACCCCAACTCTCTCCTCCCCTCCCTCCCTCTCTCCTTCCCTCCCTCCTTCTCTCTCTCTCTCTCTCTCTCAAAAGCATTTCCTTAATCTACAAGTGAGAAAAGACCCCTATCCACTAGTGCAGAGGTAGTCAGCCTTGGCTCTTTTATGACTCGTGGACTTCAACTCCCAGAATTCCTGAGCCAGCTGGCTCAGGAATTCTGGGAGTTGAAGTCCACGAGTCATAAAAGAGCCAAGGCTGACTATCCCTGCACTAGTGCATTTCATAAGATAATAGCAAAGATGGAAAAATCTTCTTGGTGGTTGGTTATTCCTAACTGGCTGGTTCTGCTTTAGTTCATGGAATGGGAAAACCATCTGAATTTGTGCTGGATGGGATCCGGCTCCTAATTACTGTAAATCATGCATTTAGATCAGCTCTGTCTAATCTTGGGAAGTTTTTAAGACTTGTGGACTTCAACTCCCAATATGGCTGGCTGGGGAATTCTGGGAGTTGAAGCCTACAAGTCTTAAAACTTGCCAAAATTGGGCACCTCTGATCTAGCTAATCACGTTAAGAACCCTTGTGGGGGGGAAAATGGAGGGTTCATTTGAGCTCCAAGTAGCAGCCTACATCCGGAGGTTTGTAGAACAGATCTATGACAATTATGGCCAGCTTGCCATGGCCAGCTACCATAGGACAGCTTACTGCAGGACAAGAGTTAAAACTAATATCAAAGAAATGGTGGAATAGAATCGTTAAAAGAACGGATGCGAAAGGAGAAACAGGATGAAAGGTGAATGACAAAAATTAAAATAATTGTTTGAGTTAAATAATTGAGTTGTTAAAATTGTCCTGGCCGCGGCGAGTTGTCCCATTCCGTGTAGCGATACCCCCAGAGCTGAGCCCTGTTTGGCAGGCCACTTAATTATTTATTTATTTGTTATTTATTTTATTTGTTCCCATTTATACCCCGCCCTTCTCCCGAGGGACTCAGGGCGGCTTACAGGTAAATAAAAACAGTACAATACAATAAATATCTAAAAACCAAATTAAAATATATATTAAATGACCTGTATTAGATTTAAAATTATAAAATCCCTTTAAAATCCCTATAAAATTCCCCCCCTAGGCCAATCCCGCTTGATGGAAAGCCATGTCTTGAGGGCACGGCGGAAGGAGGGGAGATCCGGAATAATCCGGATCTCTGGGGGGAGTTCGTTCCACAGGGTGGGGGCTCCCACAGAGAAGGCCCTCCCCCTGGGGGTCGCCAGCCGACACTGTTTGGCCGACGGCACCCTGAGGAGGCCCGCTCTGTGGGAGCGTACCGGTCGATGGGAGGCAATCTG
>NW_015387190.1:797381-834782 GCF_001527695.2 Protobothrops mucrosquamatus | reverse complement strand
CCGCCCAGCCAGCCAGCCAGCCCGCCCGCCAGCGCTTGCCCGCCCGCCCGCCCAGCTCTGCAGAAAGGCCCGCCAGCGGCGTCACGCAGCCCAGCCGCGGTCCGAGCGGCAAGTCCCGTGGCCGCTCCCCCGGCCGAGGAAGACCCTGCCCCGCTGCGGGAAGGAGGCAGACCCAGCCGCGGTCGCTGGTAAAGGTGGGAGACGGGAGGCAGGGAGGGAGGGAGGGAGGGAGGAAGGAAGGAAGGAGAGAGAGAGCGGGAAGGAAGGAAGGAAGGAAGGAAGGGAAACGGAGGGAGGGAGAAAGAGAGGGAGGGAGGGGAAGGAAGGGAGGGAGGGGAGGGAAGGAAGGAAGGAAGGAAACGGAGGGAGAGAGAAAGAGAGGGAGGGAGAGGAGGGAGGGAGGGAAGGAAGGAAAGAACGAGAGGGAAGGAGAGATGGAAGGAGAGGGAGGGAGGGGAGGGGAGGGAAGGAAGGAAGGAAACGGAGAGAGGGAGAAAGAGAGGGAGGGGAGGGAGGGAAGGAAAGAAGGAGAGGGAAGGAGAGATGGAAGGAAAGGGAGGGAGGGAAGGAAGGAAGGAGAGAGAGCGGGAAGGAGAGAGGGAAAGAAAGGGAGGGAGGGAGGATTAGAGGGAAAGGGAAGAGAGAGGGAGGAAGGAGGAAGAAGATGCTAGGGGAGAAAGGCACGGAGGGGGTCCGGGTGAAATCCGCAGGGACCGGGGATCGCAGAGGGGCTTGCGCCGACCCCTCTCCCCCCCCCAAACACCCCCCGACGAAGAGCATCGGCGGAGAGACGGACGAGCAAGTGGCGTTTGCGGGGCGCCGGAGAGTTTGCGGGGCCCCCGGGGAGCCAGGCTCTCCCCTTCCCTACGCCCTAAGGATGGCGAGACCCTCGCCCTAAGGTTGCCTGGCCCAGCGGCCGGGGGGTGTCCTCGATCGACGCCCCTACCCCACTCCCGGAGAGGGAAAGGCGCCGGCGGCAGGGCGGGGGAGTTGCGCGGCGGGAGATTCGCATCTTTCGCCTGTCGTCGGGGCGCCTGGGAGCCGTCGGGGTTCCCTTCCGCGAGGGGGGAAGCTGCGCAGCTGGGGTGGGAGGGTGGGCAAAAGAGGGGATTCCCCCCCCTCAAGCCTTGCTCCCCTTTTCCAAGCCTGCAAAGCATGGCAAGAAATGAAGGGGAGGGAGGGAGGGAGGGTCCGTGGCATGGCTGTTTCCCCCCAACTGCCACCCGTCTGAATTCAATGATGGGAAGGGGCAGACCACAATCTTGGCATCAGCCCCTTCCCATCCAGGGTCGGTTGAACAAGTGAGGGCAGCCTGCGATTCAACCCCTGCCCTGAGCCAGGGTGGGCTGAAAAGAAAAGATGGGAGACAGGTAATTGCCCAGCTAGGTAATACCCTCAATGCTAGAAGGAGCCCTGCTGGCGCCAGTGTCCAGGAGGCAGGATGGCAGGCTGACTCTGCCCACCTCCTGGAGTTTGTTCCTGACGGGCTCAAGGTGGACTCGTCCTTCCGTCCTTCCATAAAATGAGGACCCAGATTGTTGAGGGCAAGAAGCTGACTCTGTAAACCGCTCAGAGAGGGCTGCGAAGCCCTGTGAAGCGGTATATAAGTCTAAGTGCTGTTGTATTGCTATAGAAGGGATGATAAATAGAGAGCAAAACTTCCTTCTGCCACTGATCAGGCTACTTACATGAATGAAAACAGCCAAGCTCAGAGAGCACCAAGGACCACGCAGTCCTCCTCCTCCTCCTCCTCCTCCTCCTCCTCCTCCTCCTCCTCCTCCTCTTCCTCACACTGATGATGTTCCCTAGTTGGGTCATGAAACGTCTCAGAAAAACCACCAAGCTGAGAGAGCACAAAGGACTCCACGGTCCTTTTCCTCCTCCCAATCTCCTGCCTCCTGCTTCCTCCTCCTCCTCCTCCACCACCACCACCTCCTCCTCCTCCTTGTCCTTCAAATTCCCCTCCTTCCAGCACTGGTGATGTTCCCTAGTTTGGTCATGAAACGTCAGCCAGGAAACAGACAAGTTCAGACAGCACTAAGGACCATGCAGTCCTCCTCCTCCTCTACCACTGATGATGTTACCTAGTTGAGTCATGAAACATCAGCCAGAAAACAACCAAGCTCAGAAACCACCAAGGGCCCCAAAGCTAGCCAGTATTAGCATCTGACTCCCTAAATCAAGAGCTATTTACTTCCTAAAATGATTTGTATTAAGAAATACTCCCGACTCCAAAGTAGAACTAATCTCTGCCTTTCCTGGCTTTCCCTGTGCTCCTTCCCACACTTGTGGGTCTGATGAATGTTAGAAAGATATCATCACGTTTGGGGCCAAACTCTCTCTCTGCCCAGGAAGTTCTTAGATGATCCTGTGTGGGCTGTCTCCTCTCTTTTTACACCTACCCCCAAATCCGTGAAGCCAGGCCAGAAGGAAGGTAGACTGGGATACATACATTAGAGTAAAATTGAATCTGAAAATCGTTTCTCACGTATCTTTTTGGGGAAGCAGCGAGTAAGAGGAACTAGGATGCAAAATCTTCTCCTTCTGGATGAAACCAAAGCATTAAAACAGAAGTCATTTGTTCCTGTTCTTTCCAAACAAGACCAGCTTCCTTTTTGCTCCTGTTCTGCCAATGATTCCAGAAACATTTCAAGACCCTGTTTTGCCTCTAAGGCTTCGGGGAAGCTTAATCTATGAATGCCAGATTTTATTTATTCTCTTCTATAAAACTCCTGCCTCCTTAGAAGGCACGTTCTGGCATTCAAGTACTAAGTCCCAAAACAGGGCATCCATTTGGTCTCATCCTGCGTTGACAGAGTTGATTTAATCATGGTTTGTTGACCCTACTGCAGTTGGCTGGATTCACACCAGACAGAGTCAAAACTAAGTTACAACAGTGCTGAGGAGGAGAATGACTTACAATGAGTCCTTCCCCCCTATAATTGTCACAGCATTCCCTGTGGGAATCTGGCTGGGGAATTCTGGGAACCGAAGTCCAACGTTTTAACGTTTGCAAATTGGAGAAATGCGGGACTAAAAAGCAAGCTGATTTGGACAGTGGTAGTATAAACAGTGCTAGTGTAAAAAACAGCTGAGTTTCTACTGGGGATTGTGTGGTTTATAGGGAAATTTATATAGTCAGAAACAAAACAAGAAACCCCCCCCACAGATTTTCAATACCATTATAACACTTCCATAGGGGGTCCTTGAATAAAATATTGTTCGCCCTACAGAAATACAAATTTTTTTACTGGTTACTAGAAACCCAAATGGGACCATGTAAAAACCAAGAAAGTCTCATTAACTAGCGCAAGTCCCCAAGAAGAGCTGAGAGAATTCATTAAAGTGACTTTTTACCCCCAGCATGTTGAAACATCACTTTCTTTCCTAAAGAAGGATGGTTTGGGGTTTTATTACCCTGCAGGCATCTACAGTTATTTCTTCAGTATATGTTTTATTGGGGGGGGGCAAGGAGGGTGGGGTTACGCTGGAGGAAAGCAGTTTGTGAGTAGCAGAGAAGGATACTTTCAAACAGAATAATTCAGGGATGCTTGTCACACACTGGGAGTTGCTAAAGAGGAGCCAGGTCACAAAAAAAGAATTATTCATGAACGAAGGAGAACGGTTGCAAGTTTTCCTGATGTGTAATTTTTGGGAGGTATTTGGCAAGACAGCAGTTCAGCCAGCTGGGCATCCGGGAACAGGACAATGGTGAGGAAGAGTGAGGTGGTGGAGGATCAGCGTTTCCAGAGTTGAGGAAATAGAAATTATTAATTTTTTAATAGTCGCTGTAATTCTGGGAATTTTCCATTACGGGGCTGGAAACTTTCCCATAAGTCATTTTTCCCTAGTGGAACGCCTAGCCATTAAATATGGCTCTCCGATATTCCAGTTGTGTTTGTGGGAGGCATTAACGACATTTTATATTTTCTTTGCCCTACAGGGAAAAAGCTTCAGAATCCAATTCTGTTCCATTCCACACTTTAACTGTATTTATTCCATTTTACTTCACTTGTCATTATATCTAGGAGGACTTCTGGATTCCAAGCAAACTTGAAAACAGAATGTAAAACAATCGCAGTCCCTGACTTAGCTGTGCCTTCTATAACTAATAGTTAAGTTTTTAGGCGTGAGTGTAAACACTTAAAAATACAGTCACAATTTGCAGCTATTTGTATCAACCAAGAACTGAGATTTGCCTTACTGGGAAAAAGCTTCAGAATCCAATTCTGTTCCGTTCCACACTTTAACTGTATTTATTCCATTTTATTTCACTTGTCATTATATCTAGGAGGACTTCTGGATTCCAAGCAAACTTGAAAACAGAATGTAAAACAATCGCAGTCCCTGACTTAGCTGTGCCTTCTATAACTAATAGTTAAGTTTTTAGGCGTGAGTGTAAACACTTAAAAATACAGTCACAATTTGCAGCTATTTGTATCAACCAAGAACTGAGATTTGATCCCGACTGTGTCTTGTTTAGCGGAAAGCCTTTCAATGAACATATCAAGCATAAGAAGCCTCCCTTTTTTGACCTATCAGGGAGTGTGCATGAACTACAAAGCAGATAAAGCTCTCCTAGAAGTTTGTTGCATGAATCCTTATAACACCATTCTTGAACTATGAAGTCTAGATCTTTGGACTAGACTTCCATCAAAAAGGTCCGGGAGAAGCTGTTTAATTATGTCTGAACCCTCAACCCATTTCTGAAAAGCCGGAGATTTTCCAGGCAGTGTTTTCCAGAAGGGAGAAGAACCCCTTTACAAGTAGATTATAGAATAACGGGATTGAAAGAGACCTTGGAGGTCTTCTAGTCGGATCCCGTCCCTGCTCAAGCAAGAGGCCATATATCAAGGGCACCCAACCTTGGCAAGACCTATGGACTTTTAGCTCTCAGAATCTGGGGAATTCTGGGAGTTGAAGTCCACAAGTCTTAATATGGCCAAGATTGAATACCCCTGGTGTAGGTCTTTGCCGGTTGGGGAATTCTGGGAGTTGAAGTCCACAAGTCTTAACATGGCCAAGATTGAATACCCCTGGTGTAGGTCTTTGCCGGTTGGGGAATTCTGGGAGTTGAAGTCCACAAGTCTTAACATGGCCAAGATTGGACCACCCCTGCCCTATATACCATTTCAGCCAAATGGCTGTCCAGTCTTTGCCCAGGGTGGGTAACCTGGTTAATCGGCAGCTCCTCTCTTTTGCAGAAGGCTCTTTCCCACCAGAGTTGGCCGTCAGCGATGTTGCAGTGCAGACACGCCGAGGAGTTCAGCTTTGGGCCCCGGGCGCTGAAGGACGCTCTGATTTCGACCGACCCCACCTTGCAGGAGCTCTACGCGAACGCTTTCTCCAGCAACGAAAAGCTCTTCCTCTCCGAAGCCTATAACCCACGCCGGACGCTTTTCTGCAGCTTGTTCATCAGGACGGCTTTTGATTGGCTCCTCAGCCACCCCGACGCCCCGGAGGATTTTGAGACTTTTTACTACGCGTTGCTAAAGAAAAAGCAACGGTTCTGCCGCAAGCACATATACCTGCAACCCATAGGTAAGTTGGCCGATGGGAGTTGAAGGAGGGAGGCAGGAGGAGAAGACACCTGCCTGCCTTCTTTTGCAATAGCAGCTTTCTTAGGACAGCCCTCAGCAGGGATACTCCATTCCCTGGTGTTCCTTTCTGAGTCAGAGTCCGAGGAGGTTCCCTTAACCTGTTGTAAAACTCTACTAGGGCTAGTAGCATCTGTGACATTTGACAAGCAGCTTCACCGCCTTTTCCCGCCTCAATTTTCTCACATTGCTTTGACGCCCGTATACAAGTTGTCCTTAGCTTACAACCATTTGTTTAGCAACCGTTTAAAGTGACTTATCACCGGTCCTCACGTTTACGACAGCTGCAGTAGCCTGTAATCAGAATTTGGGTGCTTGGCAACTGGCGTGTGTTTGCGATTGGGTTGCAGCGTCCTGGGGTCACGTGATCGCCGTTGGTGACCTTCCCAGCTGGCTTCTGACTTCTGACATGGGTAAAGCTGGATTCGCTTACTGACGGTGTGAATTTTTTGACGACTGCGGGGAATTCACTTAACAAGCGTGGCGAAAAAGATGGCAAAATCGGGCATGCCTCACTTAAGAAAAATCTTGCCTAGCCGTGGGAATTCTGGTCGAGGAATATTATTTTGAGATGTGATCACGTGGTTCTCTGTACCCAATAAAATTGGGGTTCCCCCCCATTTTTTAAATTCTTTAAATCAGATGGAAATTTACCTTGAATAATTTTCCTCTTCCCTTCCACAGCAAAGTGGAGATTTCCTGGCTAAGATCAACATGGCTTAAAAGGCCACAATACCGTGTACAGCACCACATTTTCCCCTGCTCCCCGTCAACAGGGAAATATGACCCCCTTCCCTCCCCCCCCAAATAAACACGTGAAATTGCATGACCCTGTTCCTTGACGCTTCTGTTGCCAGACCTAAGTGAAGGGCCCGTGGGGCTCTCTCTCCTGGATTCCCTCCGGAGCTGCGTGGAGTCTTTCTTTCTGGGCCTCCGCGTCAAGTGCCTCCCTTCGGTCTCCATCTCTTCCATCCACTGCTGTTACCGTCACAATCAGGATTCGGACAGGACGCAGCTTCACACAGGTGAGGTCATTTGGGACTTTAAAACGAGGTCCTTGGTGCTCTCTGAGCTTGGTGGTTTTCTTGCAGACTTTTCATCAGCTAACTGGGTCATATTATCAGTGTTAGAAAGGAGAGGGGTTTGCAGGGAAGAGGAGGAGGAGGAGGAGGACTGTGGGACCCTTAGTTATTTTCTTGCAGATGTTTCATTACCCAACTAGGGAACATCATCAGGGCTAGAAGGGAGTGGAATTTGTGGAGTGGAGGAAAACAGCGGAGTGCTTGATGCTCTCTGAGCTTAGCTGTTTTCTTGCAGACGTTTCATGACCCGTTTAGGTAATGTTATCAGCGCTAGAAGGGAAAGGGGTCTGCAGAGAAGAGGAGGACTGTGGGGGTCCTTGGTGCCCTGGTTGTTTCCATTACTGCACAACGGCACTGCAACTTTCATGTGCTAGAGCTTCTTTCCATTCGTCTGGAAGGAGCCATCCTTTGCATGAAACGGCCTTTTGTCTGAATCCTCTAAAAGCGGGCCGGACTCTTCTTTGTGTTGGAAAAAAAGCAAAAAAGCAAGCTTCAGGCATAATTCCACCCTGTCTTTCCTGCCCCTTTAGATGGCATCTTGAGCTTTCTGAAGAACAACAAGCCAATGGACGCTCTCTGTGTCCTGGGCCTCACCCTCGCTGACCTCTACCCGTGTGAGACATGGAGCTTCACCTTTGGCAAGTTCTTGCCAGGCCAAGGTTTGCTTGATGTCTTGTCTTCTTCTGGGTTGTTAAATTTAGATTTTTGCTGACAAAGAATTAAAGGGAGACTAGTATAGCTATTTCGAGCTATTTAGCTCTCATCAGCTAGCCATACCCTTCTGAGATTCGAACCCGGGCTGCTTGCACGTTAGGCAGCTGATGCATATGTATGTATGTATGTATGTAACAAAATTTGGTGCAAAGCTGCACAAGATGCAGAGAAGTGATGGCTTGCACAATGTCATGGAAGCACAACAGAAAGATCTACTTGTGTGTTTGTTTCAGGGGGGGAATTTGGGGTACGCCACCGTTTGTGTTTATTTATTTATTCCTTGGCTGTACGCTGAAATGTCCTCGAAGGGGTAAAAGCTGAAAATCTTATCAATGGAACCAACATTAATCCACCGTGATCCACTTTCGTTCCATTGTGTGTGGAGTTACCTTGCGGTAACTCATCCTGTAACACGTACCATTGTGCTAGAAATGGATTTAGAAGGGTCCAAGGATAAAGCGTTGAAACAGATGGCTCATCCCGGCACCGGCAGGCTGTGTCCTTGATTGTGCGTACAGGAGATGACACACCTGCGGAAATGCAACCAACCTTTGTCACCCTGGTTTCCTCTCTCCGTAGAAGTGGGCGTCTGCAGCTTTGCCAGATTTTCCAGCGATTTCCCCCAGGTGGGTGGCACGGCGTTAAACCCATCTCCACGCCGACAGGAAGCGCATGACGAAGAGGTGGAATTAGCCAGAAAGCAGACCTTGTTGTTTAACATGTTGGAAATGCTTCAGTGCTGCAAGGTGAGGAGCGCACACAGGTCCAGGCTCAGTTCAAAAATGGTAAAGAGGGATGCTTTGTTGTAGACTTCTGCTTCTGGTGGAAAAGATCTCAGCTAGGTGGCCTGCTGGAATATAACCTTTTGAGGTTTGCAGCTTTTTAGGTGGGACTGGATGGGACAATGGACTTTGTGTGTGTGTGTGTGTGTGTGTGTGTGAAGGATTCTCCAAGGTCAATCTAGTGTGTTCAGAATGCCAATGATACAAGGTTGTTCAGATTTGGTCAAGAAGACAATAGCCGCACGAGGTTTTACAGCAGGGGTTGGCAACTGCTAGGTCAACTTTATGACCTGTGGACTTCAACACCCAGAATTCCTGAGCCAGTTGAAGTCCACAGATCACAAAGTTGATAGCGGTCCACCCCTGTTCTACAGTCCCTTCTCACCCCCTTGATGATTTATTTGCACAACTCCGAATCAATATTAACGGCCAGAATTCCATTCTTTTCTGTACCGTTGGATTCACTCTTCCCAATTAAAGGACGTGAAGGTTTGGCAAGGATGTAATCTTTTTCATTCAATAGAGTATCATCAGTAATTGGAATGGAAACGGGATGAAAAGCAAGGGAATTGGACCCCAGGCAGGAAAGAGTTGCCTGTTCAACTTAATATTGATTCCTAGTTTTTCCTACGAAAGGTCACGTGCCACGAGATCTGTCATCTGATCGGCTTGGGGAACTGCCGTTGGCTTCAGTGCATCATGCAAGGAGCCCTCAGCTTGGACGAAATCCTGCTGAGGCCGCTGGAACCTTGCCCGATATGCCTTCGGAAGCTGCAGTACGTCGTGGGCTTCAAGCTCATAGAGCGCTACAAGGTAAGTGACCGTTAAGAGATGGTATGGTCCTCCTTTTCTAGGCAAAGTCAAGCTCCTTGTTGAGGAGCTCCAGAAGCCCACCAGAAGAACTGAGACCCAGAAACAAGGAAGCCCAGGAGCCAGAGAGTCCTCATAACTAGTGAGCTTTTGTCAGTAGACTCAGCCTGGGTACTTGCAACCTGTTTTCTGTTCCAAGTAAAGTTGGCCTTGGGTCAAGACTGGTAGAACCAACTTTTGGGTGGAGAGAACGCTTCGGAGAAACTAGCAAGAATGTTTGTCTCCTGCTTGCAGTCTAAATTGGCCACCCACGAGGGGAAAGGAATTTGGGGAGCGGAAGAGGGCAGGAAGGAAGGGTTTGTAGTCATAGCTTATAGTTCAGGCAGGTGTGAGCAAAGTGGTTCAGGTAGCCTCCCGTAATGGATACCGGCTCCGAAACATTTAGAAATGTATAGGATTATAGTCTTATCTGCAACTCAGTTCAGAGTTTGTGTTGTGGATTCACCCTTTGAAGTATCAAGTCATCCTGTTTTCATTGGGGCGCAGATCCAAAGTTTCTGCCTGAAATTAGAAGCGTGGATTAAGTTACCAGCCAAAGATACTTTTCAACTCTGTAACTGGGTTGCTTTAAGTTGGAAATTCCTGCCTTATAGAACGAACGCCTGGGACTTCCTATTCAATTATCTCATTTCTTTCAGTTGGTGGGAACTTAGCCTGTCCAGAGACAGTTTCAGAATTACTTTGACAGCTGTTCAGAAACAGAACAGAAATATATGTGTGTTTGCTTGCACAATGTTATGGAACCACAGCAGAAAGATCCACCTTGTGTTGTTTGTTTTGGGGGGCAACTTGGGGTGCAGAAACTCTACACTTGGATGCAGACAATTTCATCTACCTGGCTCAGCCAAGACTCTACGGAGCTGTCCGTAACGGAGGACATTTGGCTACCCAGCGCAGACTCGGGGATGGGTTGTGAGAACGACTCCGAGGCCATCACCTCCCTCTCGGAGCCCTTGACCCCAGACACGTGCAGCCAAGCGGCCTCCACCTTGCAGGATCTCGACCTTGACGAGCAGTCAACTTCATTGACCGGCGTTCCAGACCAGGAACAGCTGGGCGGAGGTGGCAGCAGCAGCGGCACCCCGAACCCCCTGGACATGATCAAGGAATACAAACGGTGGCTGGAGCTGTGCATTGCGGCTCTTGAAAAGGACGTGTCGGAAGAGGAAATCCAGCAGCTGGACAAGAGTGTGGATGCTCTGGCACGATGGGAGATGTTCACGGGTCAGCTGCCCCACCCGCGGAAAGACTTCCATCTTCCCAATGACAGTCCTGGGCTGAGGAAAGTTCTCGGAGACAAATTCTCCTCCTTAAGAAGGAAACTGAGCTCCAGAAAATTGGCCAGAGGGGAATCTTCTCCCCATCGCTGGAGATGGGAAGACAGTTAGCTCCTTGAGATGTTTTGCAGCCCTTTTTAAATGATGGCTTCGGTGTGGGTTTGGTGAAGTCTCGTTTCTTGGATTAACGCCTCGTCTTTTCAACTTCACCTTCGTATTGTTCCGTCGGAGAACTAAGAATTTCCCAAGTGCAATAAAATAAGTCTGTTCCTATCTTTCCTAGTTCCTAGAAAGGGGGGGGGGATAAAGAGGCTCTCTTTTTTCTACAAAGAGAGAATGTAGGATCCTAGACGTAGCCGTGAGTCTCGTTTAAATTATTTTGATTTGCAGGTCAAGACAAGACCCCTATCAAACGTGGCGAACTCGCTACCATGGAAAACACAAATGCAAACAGCTCTGCAGAAGACAGCTTTGCATGTTTATGTAATCATCCTGCAAGTTATGTAATACTAGATTTTTGACAGTGGAAATTCAGGTGGGGAACCAGGTCCACGTTGTACAGCACTCTCAAAAAAAGGAGTGTAGAGAAAGCTCATTATTCTGCTGTCTTCTGCCAGTTGCATCAGATTTTTTTCTCTCTACTTGTTATCATTCCTCCTAACAGATTTGTCATCAAGAAAATGTCACACTTAGCCTGAACTTGCTTGTGGGACAGGAGAGAGAGAGTCTGGGGAAAGTGGGACGTTATTAGGAACATTCATGAAGCCTTTTTGTTTAATTGTTGGGACTCAAAAGATCTGGTTTCTCTCTCTTCTCCCACAACAAAGCTTTTAATTTTACTTATCAGTTTTAGAACTCCGGATCTGAAAAGGGGGTTCTTTTCCCTTCTCCCCACAAGTAATCTTTATTAAAATAGACTGTAAACTTGAAACCTGTTTTAAGGACTGTGCAAGGAAGTGTAGAATTAGCACTTTTGTAGAGGCTGACCTAAAACCAATCTTGATTTTTCTACCCAAAGACTTCCTAATTAAAATAGCCAGATACACAGCTGCTAGAATAGACCGTATAGCAGTCAATGAGACTTAGACATACATAAGGTATATCACACTGCCTAACTATTATCCGAAAAGAATAAGCTTAACGTGAACAAATATAATCAACTTTGACTCCGTGCTTTCAACCCCAATGTATCTTTCAGGAAAAAGCAAGCGCTGAGGCTGCCTTAGCCTTACGGTTACTCTTGCAGTTGGTTAAATATTGCTTTAATTGCTTCTGTGACAGACGTTACGTTACACATTCTTCTTTGCAGGTTAAAAGCAGAAAAAATACCGGCAAGCTGATCTAGCGTTGGGAAAACACCAGGGGCCACAGAGGATCAAATGCAGGCAGGGGAGAAAGAGTATTTTACAAATACATACTTTGATTAAAAAAAAATAAAAATAAATTAGCGAAGAACAGAGAAGCCGGATCAAAAATAAGCTTGCATCTCCCCCATCAGCTAGCAAAAGGGTTTGCAGGACTGGGGGGTTGCTATAGCAACTGGTGTTTTTTTTTTTTTTTGCAAGGGAAGAAAATCTTTCTGGCATCTCTTTGCAAAAACAGCTGCTGGGTTGGGGCGCCTGCACAGGCGTTTTGCCTCCTGCTTGCTCCTAGTTTAATTTGGCACAGGGCTGGAAAAAAAACCCCTCTTGTGCACGAGAAGCCAAATGCATTCATTCTTCTATATTGCAAGAACCGGACCCGACTCATCGCACAGCCAGCAGCTACTTATCTCGCAAATGAATTGACACCGGCTTCCATTCTCCTCTAATATCAACGATCAGAAGAGCTGAGGCTTTATTTATGCTGAAGCATTTCACCGAAGTGCTGATTGGGGAATTCTGGGTATTGAAGTCCAACACCTCTTAAAACGTCCCAAGGGCTGAGAAACACTGCAGCAGACCTATGTTTGCCAAGCT
Source organism: Protobothrops mucrosquamatus (assembly GCF_001527695.2). Lineage (NCBI taxonomy): Eukaryota > Metazoa > Chordata > Lepidosauria > Squamata > Viperidae > Protobothrops > Protobothrops mucrosquamatus. The sequence goes on along the minus strand of NW_015387190.1, from coordinate 822,502 downwards.
TGGCCAATTCCAGCCGTACGGCCTTCGGCACCCAGAATTCTCATCAATGGCCCTACTGCTAGGGAATTCTGGGCGTTGAAGTCCACCCATGCTGGCTGTGGAATTCTGGGCGTTGAGGTCCACACGTCCTGAGAGTTGCCCAGGTTGAGGAACGCTGCAGCAGACCAAGATTTTCCAACCTTGGCCATTTTCAGCAGTGTGGCCTTCGGCACCCAGAACTCTCACCAATAGCCCTACTGCTAGGGAATTCTGGGAGTTGAAATCCACCCATCTAGAAAGTGCCCTGGTTGGGGAACCCAGCAGTAAAACACTTCACCAAGCCTTCTTCTTTTTATTACAACCCCAGTTAAATAAGGGGAGAGAAAGGAAGGAGGTGATCCTCCAAATCTCCCCCATCTGTTCAACCCATTAATAGACAGATTTACACATTTCGCTGCATATAAAACTCACGTTCATTTTGCAAACAGATGGCTGCGATGCGCTCAGAAAGGGAGACGGAATAAAAACGCTGCCATTTATTTCACAATCTCTATTCCTTTTTTTTTTTTAGTATTCATTGCCATTGGTGTGCTCTAGGCAAAAGGCAGAATACAAATCCTGCTCAGCCAATTTAGAATTATTCAAGTTTTTTCTCTCTTGGTGCTCTCTGAGCTTGGTTGTTTTCTTGTAGGCGTTTCAAGACCCAGCTAGGTAACATCATCAGTGCCAGAAGGGGGTGGGTTTTGCAGCGATGATGTTGACCTAATGGTGATCATGGCTATATTAAATAAAATCTGCAGGCTGTGCATTTCTAAGACCACTAGTTGCTGTCCCGTCCACTGCAACTGCTGCTTCCCAGCAGAATTCAAATTGTTTGGCAGAGTCTAAAGCACGGTAATAACTAATCATGTTTTAACGCATTTACAAAATTGGTATGCACAAAACAGCCAATCCAAAATGAAGCCGTACATTTTTACACCACGGTATTTTAATAGCACACTTTCATGAAAAGACAATATCGCTGTAAAAAAAGAGGCCACAAAAGATCACAGATTCCCTTTTCAACGTGTATAAAATAGAACAATTGAAAAGCACAGACAATGCCAGATAGCGACAGCAGTTACGGCACATCCACTTCGGCTTGATGACAAAATTCGGACTCTGTGGAACTTAGGAAATTAAGGCTTGAACCCATGCCTGTCCTACCCCCAACTATTCATACAAGTTCATAAGATGCAGAATGCTGCATAGGATGCTGTTTGAGCCTGAAGACTCAGGAAAGTCTTTCGTTGGTCCAGGTTTCTCCAAAGTGGATCAATGTTGACCTCAGAGGTTGATGGGACTGTCCAAGAGGTCAATGGAAAGGACCTGGGAGGTCTTCTAGTCTAACCCTCCACTCAAGGCAGATCTTAGACCATCCCAGTCAAATGACTGTCTAATCTACTTTCAAAAATCTCCAGTGATAGAGCATCCACCGCTCCAAGAGGCAAGCTATTCCCTTGATTAATTGCTATCAGAGTGATAGTACCATTAGTTGGGAATAGTAAACAATTTCCATCCAATAAATGTTTGAGGGTCAATGAACAATCTGAAGCTTTGTGAAAAGTTGGCCAGGGAATTCTGAGAGTTGAAGTCCACCACTCTTAAACTTACTGAGGTTGTAAAATACTGCTTTAAGGTACATAGAGGCATGATGGTTAAGCGTGCCCTTCTAAAGGGATACACTGCATTAACTTTCAGGAAGTTTAATAGGCCTTCACTACAGCCAAGATCTTTTAACACTACGTAAGAGAAAGTTTGAATGTTCCCATTATCAACAAAGAGGCCAGCAAAATAAAATAGCCTAGGAGTTACCAGATGTCAAGAGATTGTCTTAAGAAGCCATCAAACCCTTTCTCTAAAGATAGCCAGCAAAAAAACAAGGACTTTGCTGATGGCATTTTGTTTCTGGAGACACAGGCTGTCAATGTTTAAGCAAATAGTCGTGGAAAAACTTAATTTGGAAACCAGGTCTACTCCTCCTCCACATTTCCAAACAATTTCTGGCTCACCTCCAGGATGCTAACCAAGGAGGTCAGTGTATGCGTGTGTGTGTGTGTGTGTGTATTTGTGTGTGTTTAAAGTGGACTGCAGCAATTTCCAAGCGAGTTGCAGCATAGTATGGGCAACGAGCCAAGCCTTAGCTAACCGTTCAGCCTGTGGTTGGAAGTTTCTTTAATTTGGGGAAAAAAATGACCCCACTGATAAAACAGCAAAACAGCATCTGAGGGCACTTCACCCAGTTATTATTTTCGATGGGAAATACATTTTCATTACAAGAGCAGAGAAAGAGGTTAAGACTTGCTCCTCCTGCCTCAGATGGCATTCCTGCTTCCCTTGTTTCAGAAGCTCTCTATTAAATTGGAAACTTTCTACAGGCAGTCCTCGGCTTACGGCCACAACTGAGCCCAACATTCCTGTTGCTAAGCGAGGCATTTGTTAAGGGAGTTTGCTTCCCCGTTGTCAGATGATTGCGAAAGGGGATCACATGATCCCAGGATGCTGGGACTGTTCATAAATATGAGTCAGTTGCCAAGGGTCTGAATTTTGGGGAGACTGCAATGGTCATAAGTGTGAAAAAACGGTCTTTAAATCACTTTTTTCAGTGCCACTGCAACTCTGAACGGTCACTATATGAACTTGAGCTTGGCTCACATAACAAAATACGAAACTTGAAGCGTCCTCCTTGCAGCTTCCATTTCGTGAAATTAAAAACAAAACAACACCAAAAACCACAACCCAACCTTCTCATGTTTTCCAAAACCGTTCTTCTGCCGAGCTTACACGAAACCAATTCTCATGCAAAATCGTCTTGATGTGGATGTGTCTACATGTGGGCTGACAGACACCGAATTTCCTCTTGGTTCCTGGCCAAGATGACTAAGTACACAGAATTATACGTCGTACAGAGGCTTCTTTGGACAAAGGACAAACTGTGCAACTCACTGGTGCAAAACATACGGAGTATAAATTCAAAGTCGATTGTCCTGTATACGACCCACTTCCTGGCTGGTCGGGACCGTTACAATCAAATGCTCTGTCTGCAAATTTGCTCCCCCCCCCACCTTCCTTTTTCCAAGTGTGCCTGGAAGAGAACAATCTGGGCATTGGGTTGGAACGAAGGCAATTAGATTGAAAAGCATTGTGGCTGTGTCAGGAAAAAAAAAAAAAAAAGAAGCAGTGCTTAGATGACTAAAACAGAGGTCCTCAACCCCCGGGCTGTGACCCGCTATCGGGCTGTGGCCTATTTGCTACTGGGTCACGCGGGCGGTGGGCCGGCATGCATGCAGGCACACAGCTCTTGTGCGAGCTAGCACGTGTGCACATGCACACGCAGGTCAATTTGTGTGTGCAGCTGAACTTGCGCACATGTTGAGCTGCACACGTATGCCGGCCTGCCGGTCACCTGGCCCGGTTTCCCTCTCCCCCCCCCCAGCTGGGCCACCAAACCACAAAGATTGGAGACCCCTGAGCTAAAGAACACGTAATAATTCTGCACTGGATTGAGAAAAAAAAGAGACTGTTAATCCTAACAATGTACAGGAAAAGTGACCACGGTCAAACATGATTAGAGGATGTGCTTACGTTATATATGCAAGTGCTGTACAATATAGATTTTTTTTAGGACTGACTAGCAAGCAGAATTAGAGCTGGCCTTTACTGTTAAATGTATCTACCCAAGACTGACTGGTATACAATGAATGTGGCAACCACAAAAATGAGTTTAGATATTAAATGTCAATTACAGTCCTAAAGAAGATGATTAGAGTCATGAGAATAAGCATACAATGGTAGGGCAAAGGAATAAAAATATTAATCACCTCCTAAAAGCAATAGAAATCGACTGCACGGCCCACTGGGTGGATTAGACAATTAAAGATTTATCTGTCTATCAAAACCTGTGATAATCACCACATTTATTTCCCTCAGTACGGAGCTCTGTTATACCACAAACTTGTTATTTGGTATCAAAGAAACATAGAGCTGTATATTACATTCAGCAAGGCATGCTTCTACAATAGAAAAAAGAATAAAATTAAGTTTTGATAAATACAGTATATTAGCACCTTGTTCTTTCAAAACCACTTTAAAAGGTGACTGGTAGCATAATTCAGGTTTTAAGTACTTGTAAAGTGGTTTGTGCTACTACTGGAGAGAAAGTGTTAGAAGTCATGTTACCGGACACACCAAATTCCAGCTACACAGAAACCACTGGCAAAGAAATGAATTAAAATATGTACATATGTGCCATTATGATGTTTCTGAATTTCATAGAGTTTGGGCCCTTCCCCATAGCAAGATTACTCTTCCAACAAATGTATCAGAAGTCCCTGGGCCACTTTAGGATTTCCAAAGGATAAATATAGCATTAGCTCTAATTATAAAATAAGGCCCAACTGACCATCAAGCTTAAGATGCCTTTCCCCTTGTCACCAGACAACCGTTTTCCGCTGACAAAACTGATTCTTGGCAAAAGGCAACATCTTATTCAGAAATGGTAAAATAACGGATTCCAGATGTTAACTGCTTCCAGGTGCGTTCATAGGTAAGCTCTTAAAAGAAACTGCCTCCAAAGCTGAAGTCTGTGGCTTTTCATGGTTAAGTCTGTCTTACTTAAGACCTGGAAACCAAGGTAGCCCTCATCTCAGAAACAGCTCAACTTTGCACAAAACATACTATCAAAATGGAAAGTGTGGCCTTTAGAATGGGGCACACCACACCGAAAACACGGCTGTGTGAGTAATCCACCCACAAGGGGGAAAAAACTCTCAAGAATTCCCCTAACTGGAAGTCACGAAAGATTTTTAAACTGGTTATTATTTGTGCTATCAGCGCCTAGAAAATGGCCTTGCATTTGATTGTCCGCAAAGGGCAATGCAGAAGAAGTTGATATAGGAAAGATGAAGCCCTTCGGTTTTATTACAAAATATGGTACCAAAGTCACAGTAAACATTTCTTATGTTTAAGATTATCCCTGAATAATGATTGTAGGATGGATAAGGCAGGACAAAAGGTTGATTAATACATACCTCAAGAGTAGACAAAAGTGTGAACTGTCTGTACAAAAAAGAAAGGCACCCATAGTTAAATATAACGTTTTAGAATGAAAAAAATAAGCTCACATCAATGTTATTCACAGCCTTCTGCAAATTCACACATACTGTATTCTAGCCTTAAAGGGGCGAATTACATGTGTCAGGTTTATGTGGATTTTTAAAAAATGCATTTATGACATACATTGGTAAACCCCTATATAATTAAGAATAAACTCAAAGCAAGACCATTAATCCAAACTCAGTGGCTCCAAAAGACTGAATTTTTTTTTAAAGAGCAATTCACTACAGTGCTATGGGCAGTTGTTCCTTGCCAAGACCTATCTAAAAATTGGATTAACTTCTGTGTTAGACAGGAAACAGCCTAACAGTTGCAGTGAGGGATTTTTTTTTATACAGATCTAATTTTAAACAGAATCAAAGATGTTTTAACAAAGCACTAGGCGTGTATTTTCACTACTATTGCTGAAGCTATGTCTCATCAAGCAGTAACTGCTTTGGATACCTAACCAGCTTTGATATATCTTGCTATAAAAAAAATGTTTTGCTCGTATGACTGTCTAAATTCAGTTTCCAACTCTGGATTTCTACATGAGGAAAGCTGAAGACAGATTCCTTAAGCCAGAGCTAAGATAACCAGTTGCAAATACAATCCAAATGTTGGCGGACCTCTTGTGTACACACCTGGCTCCTATATTGATCTTGGAATTATAACAATGTATTGCAATGTATTCTCTTAAAAAGAACCCCCAGTGAAGAAGTGAACTATGTTACTGAATTCATTATTTCAGCACCCAAAACTAGTTTAAGGCTGACAGGTATGGAAGCCAGAACATTCTGGCATTGTCGTAGAATAAGATTAATTCACGCAGACACCTTGGTTGCCATTTCGCCACGAGGGTTTCCAAAAGCCAAGAGGAAACATCGTTCCGTTGTGTTTTGAGTTGACCGATGCAAGAGCTCACATAAACTTCTGCCATTCTTCTACTTCTGCTTCTCCTGCCCAGCTTTCCTAACTCAAGGCACAGCATGGCTCTTCCAAGAAAAGACACACAGCAAAAGCCACAGCGATGGGCCTACATCGGGCTAGGATTCCAGGGAGAGAATTCCCTCTTCACTCACTGCAACATTATATCCTTAAGGTTCTCCTGAAGGATGGTGTCCTTCACCGCGTGGAAAACAAAGCGGATGTTCTCGGTGTCGATGGCGGTTGTGAAGTGATGGAAAAGGGGCTTACTGCGATTCCGCCTCTTCCGGTCAAAGCATTGTACCAGATAGCGCTGGACGTCTTCCAGACGGTGAGGATCACCTCTGAAGTCTGAGAAATATTTCTTGATGCTGACCGTCTTGACCTTCTCCACCAGGAGGTCCATTTTGTTCAGAAACAGAATGATGGAGACGTTGAAGAAGAGCTTGTTGTTGACAATGGTCTCAAAGATGTTCATGGACTCCACTAGTCTGTTTGTGCGTCGGTCTTCCATCAGGACCTGGTCGTATTCGCTGGAGGAGACCATAAACAGTATAGAGGTTATGCCATCGAAACACTGGAACCACTTTTGGCGCTGAGACCTCTGTCCACCCACGTCCACCATTTTGAAAGGGATCTTTTTAATAATGAAGTCGTGCTCCACGATTCCTTTGGTCGCTTTTCTAGCCAGTAAGATGTCTTGTTTACTGGGGAAATAATTCTGCAGGAAAAAAAGAAAAAGACACAGGAAGTAGGAGAAAGATCACGCTTCAAAAGGGAAGTTAAATCCACCGAAGTAGCGTCTAGATATACTATGGTGGAAGGAAGATTCTGGAACTGAAATGGGGAAGGGTAAGCTAGAGGCTAATCTTGCGTGGGCTGTTCAGATGCCAAGGTTGGGGTTTGTGGAAAGAGCTCACTTTATCTCAGGTTATTTTCACTATTTTGTATTTGGCTGCTTGAAGTGGTGGTTAGCAAACTTAATCTGAAGGATGAATTTCAATAATTTACAAACCTTTGCAGCCTGGTTTCCGTAGCCTCTGAAGTTACGTGCCGCAGTTTCAACAGATGCAATAAAATCCAGAGCTCCTGATAAACTAGATTTCGCTGATGCTGAGATTGGCAAAATCTCACTGCTACTACAGGGAGTTTGTTTGAACAATGGATGTATTCATGCCTTGGTTTTTTTTTAAACAGTGGGCACAAAACATACTTTTCCCCCAGAGCAAGAATAAGAGCTCCCACGTATAAGAAATGATTACTCTGCTTTAGAAGAGAGATTATTTACTAAATCTAGACGTTCAAACATTCAGTTCTTATGATTTTGAGGAACATTTCCCAATGTTATTACTTCTCTTATTTATATGATTTGAATGTATGAGAACAAAACAACACAAACAGAAAATCTCACCAACTGGCCAATCCGATCCAGATTATCCAGGAAATATTTTACTGATTCACCCTGTTGAGAAAGAGAAGAAGAGTATATTTACTTATGGTTTACATCCTGCCTACTTCAACAAACTCTGAGCAGCTCAGAGAGTTATATTTAGATTAAAACATCCCATGGTTAAAACACACTGAAGACTTAGTGCACAATATTCCTCTGAAAAAGCCACGTTTTCACCACATCAGGATTTTAATACCCCTTGAAGTGTACTTGGAAAGATACTGGCAACCAATACAGTGCCCAAAATATCCTCTGCTGAAATGCTTCTCATCTGCCAGCGTGCAAGCTGCTGCGTTCTGTACCAACTGAAGTTTTGGGGTCAACTTAAATCAGCCTTAAGAGAGTTTTAGAATCATCCAACTACAAGGCAATCAAGGAGCTGTTTTTGCAAAGCAGAAGGCCTTCGTTTAAACTACAGCACAAGTGCATCGTCACAGAACTGGCTATACTGCCTCAGAACCAGAGCTCTGATCTGGAAAAATCAACCTTTGGAAATCTATTTACACTGCTTGGCTCTGCCTCGTAATGATCCCTTTATGGAACAGTCTGTAAGCCAAGCTAGAGCTGTGTACACCACTTTGGGGAAGAGAATTTCCATAGCAGGCTGTAAAATAAAATAGCTTTGTCTTTATTGCCCTTAGGATAGGCCATAGATTCTTGTGTTATAATACAATGGCTCTTTCATTTGTTTCCTCAAAACCTAAGCAGGGATTTTTTTTTTTCTTATAAAGTGAAAAACACAATACAGAAGTCAACTGCTCTCTGTTTATCCTGACTGTTTACAAGATAAAGCAACCTTCATATGGTTTCCAGTAAAGCACACAATATCCACTTGAAGATCCCAGACTGTTTTCAGGTTATCTCCATAGAAGGACTACTGTTCCCTAGGCTTAGAACATAGCTGCTTGGGGAATTCTGGGAGTTGAAGTTCACAAATCTTGGACCTTAGAGCTACATATGGTCCCTCCGTTCTTGTATTTCTCAAGCAGGTAAAATATATTCCAATTTCAGCTGTAGCTGTTTGCGAATGTCCCTCATAGCAATTTTTTTTCTAGCTGTATTATTGGAGGTTTTTTTTGTCTTTCTGTTTCTTCTGTTCAACAACAAGAGTTCATGCCAGTCAGCATTTGTGGCAATTACTATATATTGGTAGTACACAAAACCATCAGATCTACAAACAATCATAACTCCTAAATAAAATCCAAAACTTCAGCACGATTAAACCACAATTTTTACATGTCAGATCTTAAATGGGAACGATTTAATCCAACTTGATCTAGTTCTAGTTTGATCTAGTGCTCTTATCTGATTTGACTAGGATTAAACAAAATTCCAGGCAATTCTGAAGCCTTCCATCACATCAACAATGTCTTCAGATCATTAACAACCTCTTTGTTGTCCTTGGATTGCTGGGGAAAAACATGTTTTTGTTATAAGCAAATAACAACAAAGGAAATAATACTTTGTTCAAGTCTAGCCATTTAACACCCCCACAATTTGACCCGAAACAATTACAATTGCTCTGCAAGTTTGTTTCACTATATGTTAGATAATTCTCAGATCATTGCTTATATTTTTTTACACCTAAAGAGTTAACATACAAATATAGATGATTCATTTTCACTTTATATCTCTCTTCTTGTGCATCCTCTGAGTCAGTCTGGCCAACTGGGACAACGTAGGAGGAGGTGCTGTCCCCATCATTGAACAGCAGCCATGAGTCATCCCACATCTGGGAATTAGAAAACCCAGAACTGGGAACTACAGCCCTGAAATAAGCCAGCTCCCACATCTGAACATCGTTCCAACTTTTTATCTTGTTTATTTCGGGCCGATACTGTGGAGCTTCTTCTTGCTTTCATCTTAAGAAGAACGCTTGTCCAATTTACAGTTACAAAGTACAAAAATTCAGGCGGTTCACATGCTAAATAAAATCTTCCTGATTTAATAAGGTGGCTATAAAAGGGCACTCCCTTTTAGCGTGAGAGGACAGGTAGTCCTCAATTTATAACAGCTCATTTAGTGACCATTTGAAGTTAAAACAGCACGGAGAAAAAGTGACTTATGACCGGTATTCACACCTACGACCGTTCCAGTATCCCCATGGTCAGGTGATCAAAATTTGGATGCTCGGCAACTGACTCATATTTATGACGGTTGTAGGGTCCCGCGGTCATGTGATCCCCTTTTGTGACCTTCTGACAAACAAAATCAATGTGGGAACTGGATTCACTTAACAACTGTGTTGTTAACTTAAAACTGCAGTGATTTCCTTAACAATTGTGTCAAGAAAGGTCATAAAATGGGGCAAAACTCACTTAACAAATGTCTTGCTTAGCAACAGAAAGTTTGGGCTGCATTGTGGTCATAAGTCAAGGACTACCTGCATTAAGAAACAAAAGTACTAACTAGAGGGTCCAGTAGTGAAAATAAATATATTTTTAATGCATACCAGCTGCCCAGATAGATATGACTTATACCAGAGCAAAATCATAAGCCCCACAAATGTAGTGACATATAGTTCTGAATGAGCAGTTTCTGGCCACGGTATGGCTATAAATAGTACAGGTCTCACTATAACCTAAAATTAGAATTATCACTGCACAGGCTCCATGCTTTCCGAATGGATGCCCACACACACCTTTTGAAAGATGATTCTGAGTTCAAATGCTCAGTGTTATCTCTGCCAAGTGTGTCAAACACACCCCAGACTACCATATTTTATATGGCCATCTATCTTACAGAAGACCATCCTAGACGACTCACAATCATAGTCAATAAAACAGAACAAATAAAATAAACCAACAAGCCAACGCCACATAGTTCAAACACAGCACCATCGTCTCCTGACAATTGGCCATTTATGGGCAAGACCTAAGAGAGTCAGTGGGAAGTAATGGAAACCAACTGGGACAAACTGAAGTTAAGAGAACAAGGGGTGTTTTTAGGCCACGGGTAACACAGAACTATGGTCAAATGATTGTTTTTCAAAATAAGGTCCTTGTGTGTGTTTCAGCTAAGCCATATATTTCCAAATAAGATGCTGACACGTTGATAGTACATTGGCACAGGGTTAGCAAAAGAAACCCAAATTCAAACTACAAAAAAAAGTTGTGAATTTCCACTTAGTTCTCTACACTGGACTGTTCCTCAAGATAACAGTCTCGAATTTAGCAGAAATGGCCAAGATTTCCGCTTATGTGAAGGATCACTCACAAGAAAGATATATTTTGGTTTGGAGAAGATGGATAGATTATATTGAGTGTAAATATGGGACTAAAAAATATCATTTGGTTTTTGAGTAAATTTTGGAATATTATGGTTGTATAAAGGTTAGAATATTTTATTTAGTATTATTTTTAATTATTAAAGTGTTGTTATTATTATTGTTTTTAATAATTGTACTGTTTAAAAGAGAGTTAAAGGAGGTTACAGATATGTTATTTTAATAGTTGATTAATGTTGAGTATGATTATGTTATTGTTAACCCTGTGATTGGCACTGGGAAGTGAGGGGGGAGGGAGAGGGGGTGGAAGGGTGGGAAGGGGAAGGGGGGGATTTATATTGTAAAATTTTATAAAATTTTCAATAAAAAAAAAAAAAGATAACAGCAAAAACCCAGGATACTTAATTACAAAGAACCTCAGATTTTGCCTCTATTACATAGCAGGTTAACCATAGTTTATCTGCCCCGAAGCAATACTTCGTACCACCTCCTGGATTTTGGTATACTTTACTCAAATAAGTGATCTTTCATATTTTAACTAATTTTTAGGCTTTTTAATTTGCAGTTAGGGTTAGACGGTAAGCAGGTGATTTAACTGCTGATCTATAGAAATTTCTTTGGGGGGGGCAGGTTCTTTAATGGAACCTCATATCCTGTGACAACACAGAAGTAAGCCAAAGGGGGAAATGGAAAAACATCTGGAAGGACGAAGCAGGCCAGCACGGCTGTACTGCTGCCAAAAGACATGGCTATGAAAATCAGCTGAGCTTAAATTGATGGATTTCACAAAGCCTCAAGTCATTGGATTGTTTACAAACTGATTGAGGATTAAACTGAGCTTCTTTAGGATCTTGATTACATTTCATGCTTACATTTCTCCAGCAGGTAATGAGGATTCTGGCCCTAGGACAGTGATCTGCTCATAGGTTTGAAGGCTAGGCTGTTTTGTGGTACAGCCCTTGCAGGAGGAAAATACTCCTCAAGACTGTTCAAACTATGATGCAAGCCCCACATCCTTTAGAAACTTTTAGAGCCAGTCTAAAACACCAGGCAATAAACCAGGAGATGGTGAGTTCTAGTTCTGCCTTAGACACGAAATCCAGCTGGGTGACTTTGGGCCAATTACCAGAGATTGGTGAATTCTAGTCCTGCCTTAGGCATGAAAGCTGTCTCCTGCCAGTCACCAGGAAACGGTGAGTTCTGGTACCTCCTGAGCATGAAAACCAGCTGGGTGACTTTGGTGCTAATTACCAGGAAATATTGAGTTCTAGTCCCACCCTTAGGAATGAAAGCTGGCTGGGTAATTTGGGGCCAGTCTCAGCCCAAACCCCTTACAGGGTTGTGGGGAAAATAGGAAGAGGAAGGTGTGTTAGATAGGTTCACCACCTTGCATATACTTCTCAGTTAAAACAAAGTTCGGATCCAGTTCAAAGCCCATGTGGAAATTCCCACATCTGTTACTTAAGAAGCAATTTTACCGGTAGGCAGCCATTCCTGGTTTTCTCAAAGCTTTCAGCAGCAGCTTTCAGAAGTGATAGGGTAATCCTTAAACCCGGAAGGGCCTAGCAGCACATTTTCAGACTAATAACTCCTATGAATGAAAGCTAATGTGTGTCCCAGGATGAAGCTGCAGGATCCAATCTGGGTCAGTTACCGGGACCAGATGTTTTGTCTTCTGAGCTTTCAGTTTACTCACCAGTTGATATTCACTTCGACGGCTGAAAGCTTCCTTGATCCCAGAATCCTTCCACAGGCCGGTCAGAGCTGGTACGTACAACTGAAACATGGAGGGTTCAATGAACATGCTTGCTTTATTTTCAAAGGCCATGAGGAACATGGCATGTTTCTCATTTTCCGCGTATTGCCAAGGAATGCCGAGCTTGTCCCGTGCATCGACTAGAACTCTGCAGCCCTAAGAAACAGAGAAATACACTTCAATTCTTATGCTGCCCCATCTATGCTCACTCTTTAACACACCAATATAACCACGTGCACTTTGTTTGGCCAGCTCTCCCCTGCTCTACATTCCAAGATATTTTAGACAACTTTGAGAGCCAAATTCCATCCTTATTATTAAGCCGGGATGTGGTTTTCTTAAAGATAAAATTCCCATTTGTTGTGGGTAAGTACTGTACCACCAACACAGCCATGCTACTGGGGTGAAGAAGGCAAGAATTCAGTTTTGCAACACCTGCAGACTGCCGAGCTTGTGGCGAGACAAACTTCTGTAAGTTTCCCCTTAGAGCAACTTTTAAGATACAGGAAGAAGTCCAGCAAAACCTTCCACGCAACAAATATTTTTCCCCCCACCTTCTTAGGAAAAAACAGTGGCTTAGTCCAATAGCCTAGGATGGGTTTGCAGGAGGAAAAGTCTGGATTCCTAAGGTTTAGAACAGGTTTTTTTACCCCTCAGGCTGGAAAGCCATCTCTGAAGACAAGTCTATGCAGTTAGCAGGGTGTGTATATCAGGCTGGGCTCCCTTTTTATGGCACTGTGCATATTAAGAAATAACTTTGGCACACGTGGAATTAGCAGTATTCTGAACTCAGAACTCTGAAGGAATGTTCTGAACTCAGAATTCTGAAGGAATGTTGTAACGCCCTCCAAAAAATTATTTTCCTCCAGGAATTTTAATAAAAACATGGCTGCGTCCATACACAATAACCCCCGGGTCATTTACTTGCGGTTTTCTGGATCAAGCCAAGGGATGCTGCAAATTAAATTTTAACTAGTAGGTAATACAAATGCAGTCTATATGTATTTTCAGCAACAACAATCCTGTAAGGTGGGCTGGGCCAAGACAGATAGACGGATGCCAAATCACCTGTCTGGTTTCGCAGTCTCAGGAGGACTAGAACTCAGGGTTCAAGCCCACCTGCTTAGCCGTTACACAGGGGGTGGATGCTGGGGAAAATGCATCCTGGGATATGGGAGTGCCCTACCCAACCTTGGGCATCTCTACTTAAGAGGTGGACAGGAGACCACCAGGAAATCTTGCACGCAAAGTTGGGAAAAAAATATGAAGAAAGCAGCAGCAGATCATCACCCTGCCAGGTGGGTTGAGGTGAGGGAAAGGCCAGGCCCCTAATCCCCTGCTGGCTTCTATGCCCAAAGCAGGACTGGAACCCAGGGCCTCTTGGTTTCTAGTCTTGCCAGTTAACCAGTACACCAAACTGCCTCTCAAGGGGGTATTTGTAGGGGGAAAAATCCCTCTTTCCAAGGGGGGGGGCAAACCCTCTTCAACTTGAAGGCCTCTACTTAACAGGGGGGATATGAGACCACTAGGAAATCTTGCAAAGTTGGAAAAACAAATGTGAAGAAAGCAATGGCAGACCACCACCCTGCCAGGTGGGTTTGGCGGAGGGAGAGGGGACGCTCCCTAATCACCCCATTGGCTTCCGATCCCATGGCAGGACTGGAACTCAGTACATCGAGGGGGCTCTCAAAGGAGCATCAGTGCATGGGGGGGGGGGAAAAATCCCTCTTCCTATCCAGGGGTCTCCAATGAACATGGGGACAGGTGACCACCAGGACATCTTGCAGGGGGGAGTTGGAAGGACCCTCCTTGGAGGAAGAAGGCGGGGCAGATAACAGGGCATAAAACCAGAGGAGAGAGGGGGCCTCAGAGGTCCTCTAGCCCGACCCCCTGCTCGACCAGGAGACCCCATACCACCCTGCGGGGAGGGAGGGGAAGGGGGGCTGGCCTTTAATCCCCCTCCTCCCCTCCGCTTCCAAGGGGGCCTCCTGCAGTCCTTCCCTTGGGGGGGGCGTGGCCAGCCGAGCCAGCCGAGAGGAAAGGAGGCCACGCGGCGAGCCCACCTTGAGGGCGTTCTCGTAGATGGTGGCGCGGAACTCGAGCAGCGCCTTCTGGTCGAACTCGCGCCCGTGGATGATGCGCATCTGCTTCAGGAAGGTCGACTTGCCGCTCTCGCCGGCGCCCAGCAGCAGGATCCGCACCAGGCGGCGCACGGCGCGGCGCTCGCGGGCCAGCAGCGCGTCGATCTCCCGGCTCCGGCGCCGCGCCTCGCGCTCCAGCTCCCGCCGGCGGAGCGAGGAGGAAGAAGGAGGAGGAGGAGGAGGAGGAGGAGGCACAGCGGGCGGGAGAAGGCCGCCTTCCTTGCCCGGCTCCACCGGCCCGGCCGCCGCCTCGGGGTCGCCGCCCGCCGCCGGCCAGAGGCAGCGGCCCAGGGAGCGCACCACCCCGGCCATGGAGGAGGAGGAGGCGGAGGAGGCGGCGGCGGCCCCTCAGACAGGCCCGGGCGGGAAAGGCGCCGCCTCAGCCGCCTCAGCCGCCGCGCGACCTTCCCTCCGTCCTCGCCCTCACGCCCACCCGAAGGGGCGGGGCCGCGACGCCGCCGCCGCCTCGGGCGAGGCCAAGGCGGCGCTCGCGCTCCGACGCGGGCGCCGATTGGCCGGGCGCGGCGGGCAGGCGGGGAGAAGCCCGCCGAGGGGGCGGGCCCGAGGCGCTCTGGGACCAATGAGCGGCGAGGGGCGGGAGGAAAGCTCGCCCCCGCGCGAGAGAGCGGCGGGGCGGGGTTTTCCCAGGGTCAGGGCGGAGCGGGGGCGCTGATTGGGCGCGAGGGGAAGGGGCCCGTGACGTCATCCGGGGAAAAGAAGGTTATGAATGGGGAAAGGGTGGGTGACGGGCTGCTTCGCCCATCGTCCCCAGCCAGCGTCGCTCTTATGGGATTTGGAGTCCAGCGCGTCTAATCGGGGGTGGGGGGGGGTGTCTCCAACTAGAAGCTACCTCTCCAGGCTCCTGGATTCTGGCTTCTTTTGGCAGTCATCAGGAACCGGAGTTCCAACATTCGGGTCAACGAGTCGTGTGAACGCCAGTTCCCGTGTCCGATGCGCGGAGTTTGGGTGCAAAACGTTGCAAAGTCTTCTGCCTCCCATAAGTAGAAGATGACTTCTAAAGATCTCTTGCACCCTGCCCTGTTGCCCTCGCAGGGGTCTTTCCCTCCTTGCACTGTGTGCCATCAAGTCGTGTTCGTCTCTTGGCGACCCCATACAGACATTTAAATTTTGGAATAATCTTGTTCTCCTCCCCCCCTCCCCCGTCTCGACCAATGGCCCCATATGCCTCTTCCTGTCTTCCCCCATCTGGTGCCCTGGGGGCCAACATCTCCAGAAACTGAAAATGCGGGCAAAATGCAAAAAAACCAGCCTGTCCTTCCTTCCCGGTGTTTATGCTGCGCCCGATATTTCGCAGAGAAAAGCGATCCTTCTGGAGGCTTTTGCTAGCTCAGCCACCGGATGTCACCAGATCTCCATCAAGACCACAGGCTGAAGAAAACACTGTCAGAAAACATTTCTGTCGTAAACACAAGAAAATCCTGCTTGTGGGGGGATTCGTTTTCCTGCTTCAGTGCTATTCTCCTTTAATGGATTTTTGGCCTAAACTGTGGTTAAAGGTGTCCTGGATTGTAGTGGTTGAAAGCCTAAGGGATGGGGGGTGGGGGTTGTTTCTGGAGATGTGTCTTGTGTAAAAGACTCCTGAAATTCTGACTCAGGTTCCTCTATTCTGGCTAGCAGTGGGGAGAAGACCGTGGTTTGATGAGTACAATGTGTGACAGTGTTTAATTACATTATGCTCAGTCTGAAACCATAATTCATCGATCACAACAGGCTGGCAGATCCCAGTCACCCAACTCCAAATGCATAATGGCTCATGATAACGTGTGAATCCAACTGTTGCTGCCTAGTGCGGCAAAGTTAAAGTCCCTTTTGTTTTATTTATATGCCAGTCTGTACTCAGCAACTCGGGGCAGTTTACTAATGCTTAACAATAGAAAAACAAAACAGAACAAAGATAGCAGAGATAACAAACAGAGCAGCAATTCATTTCAGCACAAATTTCTAACTTTCTGCTTAAATTCTTCCTTGATGCACCCCTCTGCCATTTCAGCTTCCTGATCCAAAATTGAGGCCCTCAGGAAGAATTACTGGAGATCCCACAAAGAGGAAAACAACCCCAGTTTCCATCGCTTAACCATACTGGACTTCATACTGGTGTATTTTGCTATTAATGCTAACCATGTTTTTGCACAAGGAACCAGACAAGCCTAACATGAACCTTAACCGGCATGCATCTGAATGGGCCCCTTTTAAAGACAGGCCAAGTTGGTGGCCACTGAGCTGTTCCCTGTTTTGTTCCATTTGCAGAAGGGAAGATTTGCGGGAAAGTAAAGTCTGTTCTGCAAAGTTAACACGTTTTTGGATCATTGTGTTCTTATTATAGCCGGGCCAATCAAACTCTCCGTCTTTCCTTTCTTCTTCTTGAAGTGTGCATTTTTCAAAAGCGGAAGGAGAAGACCTCTGATCAATATTAATATAATAAGAAAAAGATGGCTCAAACTATGCTTAGCCGTATGACAGACCACATTTCATGTGATTTCATAGCCCGGCTGGAGAGGGGGAGGGTAGAAAGAGAAGATAAATCGCATCAGGCGATATGAAACTGCAGCAGTTTGGGAAATGACTGCAGGAAATATATATATATATATATAGAATCCTGTCGTTCTTTTTTCGGGACAAGAAGAAAATTAAAATTTAAAAAAACTCCAGGGTTTCGCTAATTGAAACATTTAAAGGGCTAACGGAAATAAGTGGCCATATGATTAAAGGCATTTAACATTAATGGTTTATCTCACTTTTCTGACTGATTGTGTGCCATTATGGTGTCCCCCCCCCTGCTTATTTTTCTACTAGTATTTAAAAACGCCCAGTAAGGCCCCATCATAAATCTAAGAAAGGTACCAGGAGAAGCTGTGGAGGAACAGGCTGGTCTGCAGCACTAAACTGAGTCCTTGACTTCCCACTATTCGTTTAGCAACCTTGCAAAGTCACAACAGCCCTGAAAAAAGTGCCTTATGACCAGTACTCCCCCTAGGACTGTTGCAGCGTCCCCACGTCACGTGATCAAAATTCGGGCGCTTGGCAACTGGCATGTATTTATGACGGGTTGCAGTGTCCTGGGTTCGCGTGATCCCTTTTTGCGATCTTTCCAGCCGGCTTCTGACAAAGTTAATGGAAGGAACTGGATTCGCTTAAAGACCAGGTGATGCATTTAACAACTGCAGCGATTTGCTTAACAACCAGGGCAGAAAGGTCATAAATTCAGGTTCAACTTATTTAACAACCACCTTGCTTTGCAGTAGAAATTCTTGGTCCTGACTGTGCCCGTACGTTTGAGGGTTCCTTGCACTAAAGCATGGGTTATTTTAACAATGGTCTCCTATGCTAGTTGGTTGAAATCACACCTTAAGCTCTAAATCATTGGAGTTGGGTTATATGTGACCTCTGTCCCCACCCCAAACCCCTACAGTAGCGGGTGGGGTGGGATCTCTAGCAAAATTCTTCCTAAGGCTGCAGATTGCCCATGCCAGATTTCAAGAAAACAAGTGGAGTTTCTGAACATCCATCAGCTATAACCGAGGACGTAACGGCGATCGATTCTGGAAACTTACGAGCTTGTAACTAACCCTTGTTGTTGCTTACTACGCGCACCTCGCTTGGTCAATAAAGCTGATCTACAGGCCCCAGCATCTGCAGATAACATGCCAAGCAGTCTACGCAGAAGATCTTAAGAAGCCTTTCTGGATCCGGTAAACCCGCTTTTCTAAATCTGCGTTTAAAAGATTAGGAGGGATTACCTAATCAAGCTTAAGCACATTTGGTTTACACGGTTTTCCCTGGAGAAGACTGAAAAGGACTGTTAATTTTCCCAAAGGGACCGACGAGACATTAACACGTTTACTTTTCAGGTGAGACACCCATGGATTATGCTCAAGATGCAGTCAGCCTGGTGCTGCTCAGATTTACTCAACATTCAACGGTCTGGAAATTTGGTGAACCGTTTTTCTGGCTTATCTGGAAAGTGACAGATTGGGGGAAGCTGGCATCAGCAGTTTGAAAGTTTTATGCGTTTGTTTCCTCTCGCCCAGCCTTGACAAAATGCTGATTTTTTTCCCACCGTTCAATTAAAACGTCGATACCCCTTATGTAATTTCCCAGCCTAAATTCAGCTAATTGGCATGTATGTTGTTCAACATTGTGCAAAGCTTCCCTGCTCCCACTAGGGCCACGTCAGCCTATTTCCATTATTTGTTTGCATCAGGAGGACCGTATTTTATTTTCATTTCCCTGCCTGTGTTCATTTTTTTCTTCCTCTTGGGCAGATCTATTTTGAAGGCTAAAATAAGTGTGCCGGGGATTTTTTGTCAGTTAATATTTACCCGTGCCATAATTCCTGCTCCACCACCGTTAGGGCTTCAAGGAAGGTGGCTGGGTTTCCTAAGACACAATTTCCACTACTTTTGGGGTGAAGTAATTCCGGAGAGATGCTGAATGTATTTTTCAGTTTAGCGTAAGGTTTTTTCCACCGGTGTTTTTAAAAAAAGGCACCTCCTGGAGAACACACAGGACATGAGAAAGGAACAGAGTTAGAATGTTAGATAGCCAGGATTGATGCTTGTTAAGTGAATCTGGTTTACCCATGGAGTTTGCTTGTCAGAAGGTTGCAAATGATAGCCTTGGGACACAGCAACCGTCATAAATAGGA
This sequence comes from Protobothrops mucrosquamatus, assembly GCF_001527695.2. Taxonomy (NCBI): domain Eukaryota; kingdom Metazoa; phylum Chordata; class Lepidosauria; order Squamata; family Viperidae; genus Protobothrops; species Protobothrops mucrosquamatus. The sequence continues at coordinate 803,224 of NW_015387190.1, read as the reverse complement.
ACCAGTTTCAAGCATCTGAATGTAAATCACATAACCATGGTGATGCTGCAGTGGTCATAAATGTGAAAATCGGTCAGAAGTCACTTTTTCCAGGGTCGTTGTAACAATGAACTGTTGTAAGTCGAGAACTGTAGTAACAATAAGTAATAATCCCCTGTTATTTGCAACTGGCCCATTTTGCAGAGATGCACCTTTAACAAACTTCTTACAGTAGAGGGAGCTAGGATTCTTCAAAAGAACCGTCCTTTCTCACCCCTTTCCACCCTGTTGCTCAAAATATACTTTTGAGAAAAGGGTGCGGGGTGAAGAAAAACGGAGATGGAATGAAAACAAAAAACATTGGTCGTTGGTCTTCTAAATTAGCTGCAGTCAATGATTGTCCTCATAACAAGAATAACAGTAAGAAAAGGAGGAGGGGGGGGGTTCATGAAGGTTTGGCCAGTCTAGAGCAAAGAAGGACTGGGAGGGGGGGGACCATTTCAATTCAATTCTGATTGAACTGAAAGATATTGAAGGCGGTGGTCAATAGCATTGAGTAGAGTTCTCAGCAGGCTGTCATGTGATCCGTCCCCATCTATCATTGGGTGCGGGACCAAGGGGTGCACATGAAGACACCCTTCGGGGGTCTGCTGCCCCATCAGTTGCCAAACTTGCTGGGCAAAAAGCAAGAGGTACCCAGCCTCAATGTTTTCTCCCAGACGAGGGTGGTCCTCCACGACCATCCTTGGTGAAGATCTCCAGCTGTCCATCTGACTCTCAGTGAACCCGACTGCTCCATTCTCTCCCTCCCACGTCTTCCTCCTCTCAGCCCTTCGGTGACTTTTGGGGCTACCCAAGGACAAAAACAAAAGCAGCAACACCCCGGAGGAAACTCTGCCCCATGGTTTACACACACCGGCCTCTTGGTACTTAGTTCCAGCTGGAATCACTTAATAGCTGGCTCTCAGTCATTGACTTACCACGAGCTGCCAAATACTCATTATGAGACTGCATTCCCAGAGCACCTTAGTTAATAGCTATTGATATTCCTACCTCTTCGGCCTTTTTCCCAGCTGTCCTCTAACTCAAAGATCTTATGCCCGCCACTCTTCTGACGGTGGCGGGTTTAAAAAAGATGATGGACAGGGCAAGGAAGAACCATTCCAATATTCCTTTCGTTCGTCTTCTCCTTGCAGCTTTCCTCCAAGGAATCCGAAGGACCTCTGGATGGCGCCTGGCTGGGGGTGGGGGGGAGGAGAGAGGTCTAATAAACCAGTGGGTCGAATGAGCAGAGTTTGAATTCCCATCTCTGGAAAGGTGAAAATTGACCCTTGAAAAAAAGGGAATTTTCTGCAAGGAAGAACGACCATGCCAAGAAAGGAGAATTGACATGAAGTCCTTGGTGCTCTCTGAGCTACCTTGTTTTCTTGCAGATGTTTCATTATGCAAACTAGGTAACATCATCTGTGCTAGAAAGAAGTGGGATTTGCGGAGGGAGGAGGAGGAGGAGGAGGAGGAAGAGGAGGAGGAGGAGGAGGACTGTGGGGTCCTTGATGCTGTCTGAGCTTGGTTGTTTTCCTTCAGATGTTTCATAACCCAACTGAGTAACATCATCCATGCTAGAAGGGAGTGGCGTTTGCTCTCTGTCTCCCTTTAGCATTGATGATGTTACCTAGTGTGGGTAGTGAAACGTCTGCAAGAGAACAACCAAGCTCAGAGAGCATCAAGGACCCCTCAAGAACGACCGTATTTTCTTGGGGGAGGAAAAAAAAATAAAGGACCAACCTAGAAATGGAGCAAATTGGAAAGAGGTTTGTTAGGATTTCTTTTAAAAATAATAATAATAATAATGGTTTCTGTTTACAATTCTGCTTTACAAAGGAAAATTCAAGAGCAAAACCCAAGGGAATAAAAACATCTCATAGAATCATAGTGCTGGGACCTTGGAGGTCTTCTAGTCCAACCCCCTGCCCAACCATTTTTTTTATATTGTGGTGACCAGAACTGGATGCAGTATTCCAAATGGGGCCTCACCAGTGCAGTTCTATAGGTAGTCCTCAACGTATGACGACAATTAGATCCAACTCAATAAGTTGAGTTGGAGCTAATTTCACAACAATTTTTACCCTCTTTATCAAGCAAACCAGCTTCTTTGTGCAACTAGGGAGCGGAATGTTTACACGCAGGATCCGGGGGGGGGGCATCTGGTGATGCCGTCTTCTCCCCCTCCTGAATTAAAATTCCTCCACTCTTCCCATCTGATTTTTTTTCCCTGGAATGAGGAAAGAAAATGGCTTAGCTTCAAGCAGCAAAATACTGTGGCTTGAGCTCCCGCAAACGCAGGCATATATAATTGAAAAATTAAATTGATTGACTAAGACTCAGACCAATAATTGACTAATCTTTCATTCGCTGAGTGACGGCTCTATCGGTTATCAAGGGCTCGAGCCAAGACACACAATCTAGACGAAAACATTAAAATTCCCTTCCAAGGAAAGCTAGACTTTGCTGCCTGGTTTAATCGGCGCAAATGAAAAATGGTCAATTAGTTTGATAATTGTCCTCCGGTTTGCACAGTTGGCTCCGACCTAGAGGAAAGGAGGAATAGCCTTCTAGGACAGCCCTGAAAAGTATCCTCAGAATATTCAGGACTAGAAACTTGGACATGTGTGTGTGTGTGTGTGTGTGCCGGAGAGAAAGGGGAATCGGGAGAGGGGAATCCATTTTGCTGCGCATTCGTAGCCTTCTAAATGACGGGCTGTGTGTAGCCGCTGCTGAACAACACTTCTCCATGAAGCATGATGTTTTCCTCCCCGTTGCAAAGATCACAACCTCCATTTGGCTGGTCTTCTCCGTGGGGGGAAAAAGGCTGGCATGCAGACGGTTTAGCAGAGGCATTTCCGAACGTGCCCTGCCAGGCCGTGGAGTTTATTTTTGGAGGCTTACAAAGCAAATACTAGTAATAAACAGCGATGGGAAAATCGATGGCGACAAATGAAGCACTGGCTAGGCCGTATTTTTGCCGACCAACTCATCGTTGCGGCTTTGATTAATGACACAACATCAGATAACGAGCTGTGAGCTCCAAAAGAGCTGGGGAGGGGGGGGAGACACGAGTTTGCTTTTGAGGATCCCATGCGGGCTGCGGGGAGGACTGTAAAAATCCCCAAGGACATCTTTGCCTCCTAGCAGTTGTCCAGAAGGACCCATACATGACAGGTGGTCCTCGACTTACGAGCACAAATGAGCCCAACATTCCTGTTGCTAAGTAAGCAGTTGTTATGTGGCCGTGTTCCATTTTATGACCTTTCTTTGCCCCAGTTGTCCACTCTCTTCTTGAAAAGCTCCAGTGATGGAGCACCCACAACTTCTGGTGGCAAGCCGTTCCACTGGTTAATTGTTCTCACTGTCAGGAAATTCCTCCTTAGTTCCAGGTTGCTTCTCTCCTTGATTAGTTTCCATCCGTTGCTTCTTGTCCTGCCTTCGGGTGCTTTGGAGAATAAGTTGACCCCCCCCTCCTGTTTGTGGCAACCCCTTAGATATTGGGCAACTCCAGATTAGAGAAAGCCCCTTGCTTTCACAGACCCCTCAACTACCAATCTTGATGCAGAAATCTTCTTGAACCTGTGCAGATTTTGCAAAAGCCACTCACTGAAGCCACAGTGGTGCCTCTAGAACTGCAAAATTAACAACAACAACAACAACAACAACAACAACAACAACAACAACAAGAATAAATGAGTGGAGGGACGAAAAAAGATTCACGTTTGCTTCTGCTGACACAACACATAATACATTGTCGGGGAATAAGCATCTTTCTTGCAGGAAAGGTTAACATCCTTGTAAATTAAAAATAATAACATGAACAACGCCTGGAGCCATAGACGTGTTCGGCTGCCTGGCCTGGCCCTAACCTCAACCTGCAATTGTTCCAGCTTGCTTCAGAATCACTGTGTTTGTCTGCATGGATCTGCAACACCGAAGGGGTCTGAGGGGGTTGGGGGGGGAGAGGTAAAAAAACTTAAGATGTTGACCTCCACCATGGAATCGAATCCCCATTTTGAAGATGTGCCCCGTTGCCTGCAAAAAAGAGGTAGGATTTTGAATGCATGGCAGTGGCTGACCTCTTGACATTTTTATCCCCCTCCTGTAAACCCTCATGTCAAAAATAATAATAATAATAATTGTAGGTTTTGAAATGCAGCGCTTACTTAACGCTGACCAGCATCCAGTGTTCTTTCATTCACACTGCAGTTTGCCAGGTGAGAAAGATCAGGTCCGTGCATGAAGATCCAATTAAAGTGATGTATTGCTATAGCACCTATGTACAGGAATCTTCTCACCTAAGGGTCAGCATCTGCTTGGAGTTAGATAAGAGAGGACTGAATTCAAGGGAGATTGGACTTAGTTCACTTGCGACTATGTAGGGATTCTAGGCTGATTCCTCTTTTAACTCCACTTCCAGGTTGTGCCACTCCTTCTCCTGCAAGCTGTGAATTTTAAAAACTAGCTAATAGGCAAAAGATGGGACCCCTATTCCAGTGGCAGTTGGGGAGTCAAATCCCCACCCCCAAAGGGAGAATTCCCCATGGAAGAAGGTGGAGAAATACTCAACCTGCTAAAGTTGAGAGGCATTGCTCCACATGTGTGGATGTCTACTTCTGATGTGGACACATCAAGGAGAGATGGGACAGACTTCTCAAGTCTTTGCTAAGGGTTTGGAGCAGCTTTTGGGGGCAGACATACAAGCCCCAACTTACCCTTTCTTGAACAGCAAGAGGTCTACTTCCCCAAACTGAAAACCCACAGTCTCTCCCTTGGAGTTTGAAGTAGGAGGTCCTCCCTTTCTGATGGCCTTCCATTTAACCATGGCTTCGATAAAGGGACACAGTACCCAGCCGATAGACGGAGATCCTCAGCAGCTTCCGTTGAAATACAGAAGAGTTAAGACTCCAAACGTTGCTTTAAAACATTGCTGACATAGGAGCCGTTGAGCGTTCTCTCTGAGGATTGCCATCCAATTAAAGGATTTAGCTTGTCTTGATTAGGTTTTAAGTGTTTTGATTTTAACAGTTGATTGACTAAACTCGTGGCTTAGATCAAGGCTATTAAGACCTGCCTTGGAGGCAGTCAACTCCGTAACTTACCCCTGGACTCAGTCAAGTGGTGGGTTCCTGATCGCACACCATCGACCCATTGTAAAGGCTTCCGTCCATTCTCCCATGAATGTTTGTCTTCCTGTACATCAGCCTGAAGATCTGGATTAGAATCATAGGGATGGAAGGGACCTTCGAAGTCTTCTAGTCCAATCTCCTGCCCAAGGCAGGTGGGTCCTCCTACCATCTCAGACAAATGAGTTATCCAATCTTTTCTTGAAAACCTCCAGTGATGGAGCACCCACAACTCAATGAGACAAGCCGTTCCATTGATTAAATTGTTCTCATTGTCAGGGAATTCCTCCTTATTTCCAGCCTGGATTTCCTTCTGATGAGCTCCCACCCATTGCATCATGTCCTGCCCTCAAGTGCTATGGAGAATAAATTAACAACCTGCCTCAAGAAGTTGTGAATGCTCCAACACTGGAAATTTTTAAGAAGAGATCAGACAACCATTTGTCTGAAATGGTATAGAGTTGGACTAGAAGATCTCCAAGGTCCCTTCCAACTCTTTCTTTCTTTCTTTCTTTCTTTCTTTCTTTCTTTCTTTCTTTCTTTCTTTCTTTCTTTCTTTCTTCTTCTTCTTCTTCTTCTTCTTCTTCTTCTTCTTCTTCTTCTTCTTCTTCTTCTTCTTCTTCTTCTTCTTCTTCTTCTTCTTCTTCTTCTTCTTCTTCTTCTTCTTCTTCTTCTTCTTCTTCTTCTTCTTCT
>NW_015387190.1:789849-797281 GCF_001527695.2 Protobothrops mucrosquamatus | reverse complement strand
CATCTGGCAAACCTTGCCTTAACGATGCCAGGGGCCACATCTCCCGTTTTTTCCCAATTAATTTTTTAAAGAAAACCCAACAAACTTTGTTTAATTCAGTTTCAATTAGAGTTTGTTGAAGATGGTTTGGGGAGTCAGACTTGGTCCAGAAGAACCTCTGGAACGGATGCTTCAAATGGTCCTGGATCTTTCTTCCTACAATGAGATGCATTTGCCTTTTCTGGAGCGTTTATCCCAGACAATAATGTTTGTGATGCTTCCCCGGCATCTTTTTTCCAAATAATTTTGGCAAGGACCACTAGTTCATTCTACTCAGTGCTTATTGTAACACATTCCAGCAGCTTAAAGATCTTGGTCAACACCCAACAGGATCTGCCCAGAGAAATAGCTAAGAAGGCTACTGAGGCATTTACAATCAATGGGGTTAATCTCCATTTTAAATCCCTGAAAAGGGGTGGGGGGACAGAACACTGCTGTTTCTTCACTCCCCCCCCCCAAACTTTCCTCGCTGCCTTCCCTACTAGAGCAAGCTGGATATTGTAGTAGAGGTGGGGGAATGAAGCTGATTTACAAGGTAGACCTCCGTACCTTGGCTGAAAAAAGAAAACCAAACACTGTGAAATAGTTGAAAATCCTTTACAGGCAACAAAAGCCTTTTGGAGCTTTTTCTCTGCTGCAAAACATTTGAACCTCAGAGTAAAACTCGACCCTCTCATTTGCTTCTTGTTTTTTGTTTTATTCTCAGAAGGAGCCCAACCCATCTTAAAATCCACCCCCCCAGTTACTGGTGATCCATTACATTCCAGGCCATGTTTCCCTTCACAAATCCTGGTCTGGTTGTCTTTTTTCATGACCGTGGGCTCAATTTTATCCAGAACCAGCCTCTCTTCCTCCCCCCCTTCCCCCTCCGACCATCTTTTGGCTTAATTGCTCAGAAAAATATTCCCCTCCCCTCCGCATCCCATTGCAATCAATGCAATGAGTAGATATGAGAGCATCTGCAATATCTGATAGATGCCCATGGAGACAGGGAGAAAAAAAGAGAGAGAGAAAGAAAGAAACAGAGAGAGAGAGAGAAAGAAAGAAAAAGAAAGAAAGAGAGAAAGAGAGAAAGAAAGAGAAAGAAAGAAAGAAAGAGGGAGGAAGAGAGAGAGAGACAGAGAGAGACAGACAGACAGACAGACAGACAGACAGACAGACAGACAGTTGGTGATGATTTTCATGTGCTCATCAACGTCTTTGCAGGAAAAATAGATGTCAAGTTACAAGGCCAGGGAAAAAAATGCCACTTAATTGAAGATGTCGGATTTGGGGACCTGTGGCCACCACCAACTCCAGAGCCTCCGGCAATCTCCGTTCTTCAAAGGGCTGGATATGAAAAACGCTCAGTGGCAGCAGGCAGAGGACACAATCTGCTAGCACAGCTGTGCAACCTCTATTTATTTTCGCCCCATGCGAGCCCCCGTTGAGACCCAGGGGCGCCTGGAAACGCCTGGCGGGAGCGTTTGGACTTTCCTGCTCCAGATGGCTAAGGACATCGCTCCTCGGTGGACTCAGAGCTCTGGCAAATTGCAAATATGCTTAGAACACAGAATCACAGGGTTGGAAGGGACCTCAGAGGTCTTCTAGACCAAACCCTGCCCAAGACACGAGTCCTTATTCCATCCTGAACAAATGGTTGTCCAATCTTTTCTTGAAACCTTCCAGTGATGGAGCACCCATCACTCTGGGAAGCAAGCTCTTCCACCGCTTAATAGTTCTCACTATTAGGAAATTACTCCATATTTCCAGGTTGGCTCTCCTTCTCCCTTCCTCCCTTCCATTGATTGATTGTTCTTTGTTTTTAATTTAATTAAATTTTAAAAAATAATAATTTAAATTTCAGTTTTGATTCATTGTTTAGTGGCATTCGGAAGCTTCTTCTCTTGGTAAACTTTATGGGAATGACTGAGTGCAACTTACTTTTCGTAGCCTCCAGCTTTTGCCCGTGGCCATTATCTGCCAACTACTTAGAGCAGTAGCAACTCTGGCTACTTGAAGATGGGTGGACCTCAACTCCCAGAAAACTCCAGCCAGCTAAAGTTTGTGCCCCATTTATCTAAAGCAACCTTTCTCAACCTTAGCAATTTTAAGATGGGTGGACCTCAACTCCCAGAACACTCCAGCCAGCTAAAGTTTGTGCCCCATTTATCGAAAGCAACCTTTCTCAACCTTAGCAATTTTAAGATGGATGGACTTCAACTCCCAGGATTCTCCAGCCAGCACACTGGGGAATTGGCTGGGGAATTCTGGGAATTGAAGTCCACCCATCTCCAAACGGCGAGGTTGGGAAACGCAGTTCTAGCTCAATAAATCCCACGTGATGCTATTTTTCTACTTGCAAAGAGATTTCTCTTATTCAGGTAGTCCTCAACTTAACTTGTTTAGCGACTGTTTGAAGTTACAACAATGCTGAAAATAGATGGCTTACAACCGGTCTCCGTACTTACAACTGTTGCAGCATCCCGACATTGCATAGTTGCCTGGGGAATTCTGGGAGTTGAAGTCCATCCATCTTTAAGTTGCCAAGTTGAGACACAGTGACTTAGAGGCATGGTGGCCCCTTCTACTTTTGGTATCTCTGATAGGGCGGGATGACTTAAAGAGAGGGAAGGAGAAGAAAGAAGGAATAGAGTAGGGAAAAGAAATGAAAGATGCTCTTGGCTATTAAGCAGGCTGAGACACACATTTTGGTGGATCTGAGGACAGTTGGACCCATCTCTCCAAGAGATGGCCATGAGGAACGTTGAGGCCTTCCCCGGCTGCTATTTATGTATTTTTATTTATTTATCAAATTTAGGGACCACCCATCTCACTCACAGATGACTATCAAAAATGTTTCCCCTTCACCCTCCCGCCATCCATCTTCAGACCCTGCAGCACCAGGTTTATGCTTCAAAATGTCTCTTTGGAAACATCTGACCTTCAGTGTTCCAGAAGTGGTGAATACTAGAGAACGGAGCCAAGTTCCCTGGGAGAACAATCCACTTCCATACTTTAAAGAATCCCTTGGAAATGTCATTGTCCAAGCCTTCCATCCTTGGTTTCTCAGAACGTTCCCTCACCCTCAACGTCTACCTGCTGCTGAGACTCTCAGACATCTGATGAAGTAGGAACAAAGACGGCAGCCTTTCCTGAGGTCTTCTCCTCTCGGCTTCGTTACGTTGCTAGCGGGATCCCAGGTCACCAATGGGATCTGTGCGTCACAACTGCTCTTCGTCAACCCAGATGGTTTTCTGCTGCTCTTCCCAGACTTTATCCTTGATGATCCGAAGAAGATCTTCGATGCTGCTCCACGAATCCGTCTCCAACGAGGCGTAAAGGCAGGGTAAGCCCTCCAGTTCCTTCTCGTTCTGACGACAGGTCCTCAGTAATTCCTCCTCCACATCTGGTTTCGGTAGCAGCTTTCTATGTGACAGAAGAGCCCCACCCCCAAAACAGCTGTTAACCAGATGTGCATGCAGGCAAGCATAAGCCAACAGAAACATCCACCTACATCTGCTGATCATCTGAACATTGAAAAATGCCAGTCCCTCTCTCTCGGCCTAGCGCACCTCACAGCATCATTGTAGTGGGGAAAATAGGAGGAAGAGGGAGTAGTGTTAAATATGTTCGCTGCCTGGAGTTAGTTATAAGAATAATAAAGGCAGGATATAAATAAATAAAATAGATAGATAGATAGATAGATAGATAGATAGATAGATAGAGAGAGAGAGAGAGAGAGAGAGATAGACAGACAGACAGACAGACAGACAGACAATGCTCCATTTCAAAGGGAAATGTGGAACAGCTGGTCATCTATGACCGTTTCCTTAGAACCTGAAATATAGAGGTATATAATGGTTGCTGGAATTAAGTATGTCTAGTTTAATGAAAAGAAGGCTTAGGGAGTTACATGATGGCAGTCTCCCAATATCTCAGGGGCTGCCCCAAAGAAAAGGGAGTCAAGCTATTCTCCAAAGCACCCGAAGGCAGGACAAGAAGCAACGGATGGAAACTAATCAAGGAGAGAAGCAACTTTAGAACTAAGGAGAAATTTCCTGACAGTGAGAACAATTCACCAGTGGAACTCCTTGCCTCCAGAAGTTGTGGGTGCTCCATCAGAATCAGAATCAAAATAGAGCTGGAAGGGACCTTGGAGGTCTTCTAGTCCAACTCCCTGCTCAAGCAGGAGACCCTATATCATCACTGGAGGTTTTCAAGAAGAAAAATTTGTCTGAAATGGTATAAGATCTCCTGCTTGAGCGGGGGCTGGACTAGAAGACCTCCAAGGTCCCTTCCAACTTTGTTATTCTGAAATTCTGGAGTTATTGAAATCTGGGCAATATTTATGGGCACCCCAAGACTTCATCCCGAAACCAAAAATCCTTATTTCTGTTTCTCCCTCAAAAGAAAACGATGGAGCACGGGATATATTCCATTTTCTTTTTTTTCAAGCCCCATTCTTTCTCTCTTGCATTCACCATTTCTTATACCTTATGAATTTGACTGAAGGTGCTTCCCCAGGAAAGGATGTACAGTGTGAAGGGAATTGTTGTACATCCACTCTTAGATTAAAAGGTTCAAGTTTAGAGAAAAGAGGGTCGAGGAGATATGACTAAAATCGATGAGACCAATTAGCTCCAACTGATTTATGTCTCATTAATTTCTGACATAATCACTGTGAACTTTCCCTGGATCGGGGATAGTAATTTCAAGAGTGGGAGCCCCTAAGACACCGACCAGCCATCATTTCAGCCAAGGAAGTCTTAACCCATTAATCGGATTTTCCTTGAAAATGCTTCCTTCTCTCCCAATGCCTTACAGTCTTAAACGTCTGCATTTTTCAAACATTATTTTCCTGAACATTACAGGTAGTTCTAGACTTAGGACTACAGCCGAGCCCAAAATTAAGCTGGACAGTTGTTAAGGGAGTTTGGCTCCAATTTTGTGACGTTTCCTGCCACAGTCATTAAATGAATCGCTGCAATTGTTAAGTTACTAAGTGAACGCGGCTTCCCCCCCGTTGACTTTGCTCGCCAGGAGGTCAGAAAAAGAGGATCCCGGGACTCTGCAACTGTCATAAATGTGAGTCTGGAATTTGATCCCCTGACCGTGGGAATGTTGCAATGGTCATTAAGTGTGAAAAACGGTCCTAAGTCCCTTTTTTTTTTAGTGCTTTGTCACTTGGAATAGTCACTAAATGAACGATTGTAAGTCAAGGACTAGCTGTAGCCAGTTGCCTCCTGTTAAAAACCTTTTAACATGCAAACAGGGCATGAATCGCTGTTTAGTTTTCAGGCCACCAGCATCGATGCTACAGCTAATGAGCTAAACAAAATAGCTGTGGCTGAATTTGATCACTCAAATGCTGTATTTCTGACGCTGAACCGAAAGTCTGCTGCAATTCATGGCTTGCTAACCCTGGGTGCCTCCGTTGCCAAGAAGAAATGCAATATAACTAAACTTGTCCACCACGTATTGTTTATGGTCCTCCAGTGTTTATTTACAGATAACTTACAGATCCTTTCAATCTTCCGTGGGGTAGAGCATGACTGAGTAATAATTTGCTATTGATTTTCTATTATGTTTACATTTTGGCTGGTTTTCATTGTCATGTTCTGGAGACACTTCCATTTGTTTCCTGAAATTGGAGAGTTCAAGTCTCTTTCTACTTATCCAATTCATTGTTTTACAACATAAAATTTTATTACGGCTGACCATTTCGGGGGGGAAAAAAGTAAACCCGGGCAAGGAGGAAGAAGATCCAGATTTACAGAAGGCCAGTAAAGAGAGGAAGGATGGATACAGGAAGCCCTTGACTTATGATAGAATGGAATGGGATGGGATGGGATGGGATGGGATAGGATAGAATAGAATAGAATAGAATAGAATAGAATAGAATAGAATAGAATAGAATAGAATAGAATAGAATAATGGGAATGGAATGGAATGGAATGGAATGGAATGGAATAGAATAGAATAGAATAGAATAGAATAGAATAGAATAGAATAATGGGAATAGAGTAGAGTAGAGTAGAGTAGAGTAGAGTAGAGTAGAGTAGAGTAGAATAGAATAGAATAGAATAGAACAAGCTTAATAAATATTTGTAAAAGTAATAAAGGCAGATACAAACAAACACATGGAATCTAGCTTTTGTTTTCTCAACAAGGTTTTGTTTCTGCCTTGTAATTTCATTCAAACGGTTATCATGCAAATTTATACCAACAGGTAGAAAAAGAATTGCTTGCCAGATTTTGATTCTGGGGTCATCCAAGCCAGGCTTAACATCTGGAGGGCCGGGAAACATATGGCAGCCTTGCCTAGTCTGTGCTTTCCAGATGTGTTTGCGCTTATAGCTCTGCCAGCCACAACACACAAAGGGTCTGATTTCCCAGAATCGGCACCAACTGCCAGCCCTGATTTTAAATCAGTTGCAACAAGCGTTGTGGGGTTTTTATTTTTATTTTTTGCCTTCCTCCACAAAGTCCCCATCGCATCATTTTTTTATTTTACTCCCAAACAGAAAGAAAGAACTTAGGGGCAAACAGGTTCAGATGTGCAAATCCGAGGGAAAAAAAAAAGAGAGAGAGAGAAGAAGCATCTCCAAGACGTAGGTGCCAAAATACACTAGGTAGCGATTGCCTTGGTAAGGACCCTTTTCATTCGTGCAGCTGTTTTGTCCGCTCCATATTTCTGCAGCGGGCAAAGCATCCCTCTATTTCTTTCCTCTCGCCCATCCTTCTTTGCGCCGTGACCGAGACGTACCTGAATTTCTTGATGTTTTTCTCGGAGACTTTAATAAAGAGAACAATGGGATATATCTTGGCTTTGATTAAATCTTTTGTGCATCCGATGCTGAGTTCGAGCAGGCAGTGTTTGTTCTGTCAACACAAAGTCAGGGAGAGGACTTTGGTTAAGTACATGGTGGTGGGGGATTTAGACACACACACACCATCTCAAACAGGATCAGATAAATTGGAAGCCCTTGATTGCGCATCTGACACGGCTGGTTTTCGTCAAGGGCAGATTATCGCCCTCCAGATTCTCACTGATTTTAGAAAACTTCCCTGTTCCTGTCTTGCTGTAGCACCAGCAAGGACTTCTTTTCATCCTCCCAAGGTCATCCCATGAGCTTCACGGTGGGGGAAATTTGACTCTCTCTGCTCCTAGGCCAGCTCTAAAGTTAGCCCTGCGAGGTAGGCCAGACAAGAGGCCTTGCCAGGAATACTAGCTCTGTCTTTTTTGTAAGGTTACACGAACAGACATTGGAAAGTATTTCTGCCTTGTCAGCCTATCCTCCAAAGCACCGGAAGGCAGGACAAGAAGCAATGGATGGAAGCTAATCAAGGAGAGACGCAACCTGGAACTAAGCAGAAATTTCCTGACAGGGAGAACAATTAACCAGTGGAA
>NW_015387190.1:746974-789683 GCF_001527695.2 Protobothrops mucrosquamatus | reverse complement strand
CTCTCTCTCTCTCTCTCTCTCTCTCTCTCTCTCTCTCTCTCTCTCTCTCTCTCTCTCTCTCTCTCTCTCTCTCTCTCTCTCTCTCTCTCTCTCTCATCTATATATCTTTATTAAAAGTTTTAAGAACAATAATAAGACCTAATATAAGCCAAATTGGAACAGAGAGAAACAACAGAAAAAGCTAAAAGTACAATAAATGGGAAAAAAGAGAAAGATTTTAAGATATAAACAAGCAACTTCCAATATTCTTCACAACAGTTATAAGCACGATTATATCCTAACCTTTCTCTCTAAAATTACATCATAACTCTCTCCTTTTTATAATCTATCCTGTTTAATCATTAAAGCCATCAATCAGAAAATCCTTTTTTCCCTCATTTTTGCACCAAAAAAGAAAAGAAAACCCATAAGGGAGCAAATCTGGATCACTTTGAGACTGTTCTATGCTTAATTGAAAAATTAAAACGAGGGGATGTGGGTAAAAGCCTTTCTGTATCTTTTGAGCGGGCGAAATTCAGAGCTAGCCTGACTTTACTGCAGTCAACCTCTTTTGCTTCAACCCAATGGAGTCGAGGGTCTCTCTTTCCTAAGGGATCCGATTGGGGCAGGCCTGACACCATGTCTCCCGAGCGATATTTCCAGTGCCTTCTCAATTGCAAGAACGAAATTAGAACTGTTTTGGAGCCAGAGGGCATGTGGGTCACCGTTTCCCCTGATCCCTACCAACAAAAGGTCCCCTGCAACAAGGGGGGGCAGAGGAGGGGAGGCAGGCAGGCCCGGCCACAAGTGGCAGGAATAGGACTCCATGGACAAAAACACAAGACAAACGATCGCCATGCCTATTATCCTTGGATTCGGCAGCCGCAGGCTTTAGCTGGCGGAGAAGGTGTTTATCCTGGAGCTAGTTAAATCTGGTGAACTTAAGCATGACCTATTTCAAGGAACAAGGTATGCCGGGACAGGTTGGGAAGAAGAAGCGCCGTCTGTGTAATTGCTAGCCCGTGTTGTGGTGTCAAGATTCTTTGGAGAGACAGCCTTTCAACAAAGAGGCGTACAAGACCTGCAAGGGGCTGGATAAACGGCAAAATATAAAAAGGCAGTAATCACACAGGAATTGGATCAGAGCAAAGGCTTTTCTTTTCAGCAGCCTCTCCTTAGCAGCAAGCAGAAATACATTTCNCGTCTGTGTAATTGCTAGCCCGTGTTGTGGTGTCAAGATTCTTTGGAGAGACAGCCTTTCAACAAAGAGGCGTACAAGACCTGCAAGGGGCTGGATAAACGGCAAAATATAAAAAGGCAGTAATCACACAGGAATTGGATCAGAGCAAAGGCTTTTCTTTTCAGCAGCCTCTCCTTAGCAGCAAGCAGAAATACATTTCTGGGACTTTTAGAAAGAAAACAGGGAGATAATGGCCAGTTCACAAGGCTTCTTCCCAGTATTAAGACTGTATTTAGCCCCTTTCACAACAGGGAGACGTAACCACACCAACGCACATCCCTTGCTGTCTTCCTCAGATCAGTTGGCATGGACAATTTGTTACTTAACCACAATTAATCAATCAGAACAGAGCTGGAAGGGAGCTTGAGGTCTTCTAGTCCAACCCCTGCTCAATTAGGAGACCCTGGTTTATCTGGTTTGCATGAGTTAAACTCCAGGGCTCCTCCAGAGTTGGGAAGGAAGGAAGGAAGGGAGAGAGGGAGGGAGGGAGGGAGGGAGGGAGAGAAGGAAGGAAGGAGGGAAGGAAGGAAGGAAGGAAGGAAGAAGGAAGGAAGGAAGGAAGGAAAGCAAAAGGGGAAAAGAAAGAAGCAAAAATGAAAAATAGAAAAAAATATGCTTCTGATTTCTGGGGAATTCTGGGAGTCGAAGTTTACATACAGTATCTTAAAGTTGCCAGGTTTGGGAAACATCGAGTTAGAAGAAGACAGATTGGCTTTAGACAAGGACCCCAGGATTACCTGGTTTGCATAAGTTGAACTCCAGGGCTCCTCCCGAGTTGAGAAGCTTTTGGACCAAGGTCTTGGCAAGCATCGTTGGGCTGAAGAGGACGGGACGCCGGCAGTCACAGTGGGTGGGCTTCACCAAGCTGTACGGGATCAGACTGAAGCTCTTATTGATCTCCGTCACGGAATCAAACTCTGGAGGAAGAAGATTTACGCCACTGTAAGCCATCCTAGAATGAGTGGGCAGCCCAACGAAAGGCTGATTCCATCAAACGAACACCGGAGAACCAGAGATCGGATGTTACTTTGATGAATGAAGACAACTTGGCTAGAAAACCCCTGGGATCACCCTGCTGGCATGGTTCCAGGCCAGGTTCAAGGTGTTAAGGGACAACCTCATTGGGCGATTAGTCCTTCAGCTTTGCAATCTAAGAAAAAGAGGTTCCCCCCACTTCACCCCCCAAATCACTTCACCTTCAAATCTTTCGAGGAGAGCCTTTGTCACCGGATGCACTTCCGATTTCACCCGGCTGTCTTTCGAAGTGACGATGCGCACCCGTTCACTGCTATTCATGCGCTTGTATTTGTTTTCGGACC
Source organism: Protobothrops mucrosquamatus (assembly GCF_001527695.2). Lineage (NCBI taxonomy): Eukaryota > Metazoa > Chordata > Lepidosauria > Squamata > Viperidae > Protobothrops > Protobothrops mucrosquamatus. The sequence continues at coordinate 787,145 of NW_015387190.1, read as the reverse complement.
TGCTGACAAACTGGAAGTGGAGATTCAGGTTGGGTCAAGGGGTGAGTCAAGGCTGTGTTTCCTGTCTGGTCTGGACCTAGTAAGGCTGGCAATCAGAGAGCTAGACCTACTCTTTTAATTTGACTCTGGGACCCCTGATTGTTGTTGTTGTTGTTACCTGCAAGATCTGGCCCAAAAGGAAACTGGCTCTGGAGAGACGAGGGCTTGTTTTGGATTCACTGGGAGATGCAAGTTCATCTGGTTGCAGCGTAGTCTAAGAGCAACAAAGAGAAGAAGGAAGAAGAAAGAGGGAAGAAGGAAGTAGAGGAGGAAGGAGGAGGAAGGAGGAGGAAGAAGGTAGAAGAAGGAGGAGGAGGAGGAGGAGGAGGAAGAAGAAGAAGAAGAAGAAGAAGAAGAAGAAGAAGAAGAAGAAGAAGAAGAAGAAGAAGAAGAAGAAGAAGAAGAAGAAGAAGAAGAAGAAGAAGAAGAAGAAGAAGAAGAAGAAGAAGAAGAAGATGATGATGATGATGATGATGATGATATGTAGGTCAGAATCCCATAAAGCCAAAATGAATTTATGGGCTGTAGAAGTAGGAATGTTGAGAAGAGGGGCTCACCATACTTGAAGGCCCTCAAGATGCAGAAAGTTGGCTTAATGAGAGCAAAGTCCACCACCCATAATGAATGTAGACAGAATACCTCTTTTAGAATGGATGGGAATGACCCAAGAGACAAAACTGCCCAAAACTGCTCACAAAGGGATGGAAGAATGATGGGTGAAGAGGACAACCATCCCAAGCCAGGGAGAACTTACTCGTGATATCCCATAGACATTGTCTGTATCTTCTTTGCTTCCTCTGTTCATAAGTCGCTGGAGTTTTACTAGAAGCAGCTGCTGGGCTCTGCAAAGGAGAGTTGGGAAGGATCAGAGGTGGTGCCAAGGAAGGCATCCAGCATGACCATCCTCAGCTGACGCCCTTCTTCCTCCCTTTGGATGGCCAAGCAGTTTGGACCAAGCTCCAGGCAGCCCTATTATAAAGAAAGAAGAACTAGCCTGCCTACAATGCCGTGGGATGGACAATATTTGCCCAAATTTAAACCCTTGGAGTACCCTAAGAAATCTGCCAGGAGAACCTCATTGTCATGGAGGCAACAAGGCATCCACAGGGAGGTCCAAAAAGTGAAGGTGGCCACCACAAACATGCAAGGCAAGCCTTTCCTCTTTTTCCTATGTGGGTCACATCTCCTGCACGAGTCTTGGCTTCAGCCTCATCTCATTGGCATCCAAAGATTGCCACACAGACAATCTTGGAGGCTGGTGTTCGGGTTTGTAGTATACCAGCTTCCCGTAACATGTCATTGTGGCTGGTATCTTGAGTTTTGAGCCCCTATCCCATGTGCACCCCCTGCCCCTCGGAGCTTCCCTGTGCCCGGGATGGGGACACTCACCTGCTGTAATTGGGGACCGTTCCCGTTTCCTCATCTTTGTTTGTGACGGGATGGACTCTGGCACAAAACCACTCACATTTCCCCTGGTACATGGTGTCAAGGACGTGCAAGATTTCGTCACATTTCACTGAGAGGGAGCAGCAGTCCAGGTGGCTGGAGATGCTGAGGTTCAGACGGATGTAGAAGGAGTCTCCGGAGGTGATCAGACCTTCTTCCATTTCTGAAAGCAGTGTCCGATAACCTAGAGGGGAAGGAACCCACCCACAACCGGTTCCATGAAATGAAGAAACTCCTTGGTCCTTGGGTCCCCCATGTTGGGTAGGAGTGTCACCATCTTAAAATTTGCCAGGATTGAGAAACACCGATTGAATTCCTACTGTGATTGTTCCACCGGTACAATAGTGCCCATCCATCTTGTCAACTCAGCATCAGAATAACAGAGCTGGAAGGGACCTTGGAGGTCTAGTCCAACCCCCTGCTCAAGCAGGAGACCCTATATTGTCCAAGCTCTACTTAAAAACCTCCAGTCTTGGAGCACTCACAGCTTCTGGAGGCAAGCTGTTCCACTGATTAATTGTTGTCCCTGTCAGAAAATTTCTCCTTGGTTCTAGGAAACATCAAATTTCCCATTATACAATTCTGAATTTGGGGCTGAGGTATCAACTCTAGAAAACATCTCTGCTACCAACTCTGCATCTCCAACTTTTAGGGGCGATCATGAAAATAAACAAGAACTTGGTTTTATTTTATTTTTTTAAAAAATTGTAATGGATCATTTTGGCTTTCAAAAACCAATTTTCCTGTCCCTTTATCCAGCCCCCAGATCCTAAAGATAAATAGGCCTACTTGTCCGAAGGTTTAAAAGCACGGTATCTCACCCTCATGATTTGGTTTGCAGTGCAACGTAACTGGCCCACTGCATCTCTGAATCGTCCAGTGAATTTCTTCCTTTGTGCAAGTATCCAGGGGAACACTCATATTTTCTCCTCGGATGCAGCCCTCCACCTGTTGATAGGAACACAGCTTTATTCTCCCTCCAGGCAATTAATTCTACTTACTAAATTACACAGCTATCATCTCCACCCACCCTGGTCTTCAATAACAGCATAATGTGATTTGGTTGTATAGATTTTTTTTTTCTTGAAGGGCATAGAATGAAGAGATGGCTGATGCCTCCAATATGAGCCTTCCTTTAAAGGTGTTTTTTTTTTAAGTTAAAAACTCTGCCCCAGGCAACATAGACCTTGGTTACAGCAAGCAAGGAAGAAAAATAAGAAGAGCTCACTCATTCATCACTTCAAAGAAATGCAAAGGGCCATCCTTAGGGATGTTTGTGGGGATGACTAGAAAATATGGAGGCCTCACCAGAAGCAGTTGGTACCCTTCCCGGAGGCCAGCTTTCTCTGCTGTGGAGTTGACCTTCACTGAATGGACAAAGCTTCCTTTGATGTTCCCTCCCAGCAAACTGATCTCTGAGCTCAGAGTGTCCCCGTTGACGACTACTTGCTGGACGGCATGGAAGACATTGTGGAGGCGTCCAACCGCAGTCACCGAGGGACGGAAGGGCCTGTGTCAACAAAAGAGGGGCAAATTCCTCTTGGCTTCTCAGATCGCCCAGAGAAAGGGCTGAGATTGGTGAAGGGGGAACCAGCAGTTCCTAGGCTAAAAAGAACAGTTGCATCCATGTATCTCAGATGCCTGGCAAGGCCATCAAGAGGTTAGCCAAGTATTTGTTCATTCAGAAGAGTAGGAGGAAAAATTCAAGGCATTAAATTCTGGAACGTAGCTATGGACGAAGGCTATGGCTTCTTCACAAGCAACCTACAATCCATCTGCTATGTTCACAGTTTCATTCTTGACTGCAATGATGCGTCTCGTCTAACCAAGTTGCATCTGAGAGTCTTTTGCCAAAGTCAAGAGAGGCAGCGGGAGATTTAGAAAGATATGGGACTGGAAACTACACCAGCTGCTGCTCTTGGGGACACCTCCAGTCATGGGTCTTTTTGCTTCAAAAAGTGCCACAAGAGAAATTCAGAAGAACTTCCTAAGTAGCTGGAACTTGAGGTAGGAACAAAAAAAAAGTTGGCGAAATCGCAAGTAGAGCTTGGCACAGTATTAATAGGAACTCAGGCTCAAGATACATAAAGCAGGAAATGAAACAATGGCAACAGACTTCTGAAATATCTAGAGTGTGCAAAAAAAAAAAAAAGCTTTATGACCTTTCAAAATTTAGCTTGAATACCAGCACCAGGAACTTGCAAATCATTTCAGTTCTCTACCCTCCGAGCTTTATTTCTCTCTATCTTTCTGATCTAACATGAATTTATGTGAACTGATTTATTCTTCAGAAGAATTAAAGAACGTTTTTTCTGGATGCTACCACTGATAATATCAGGAGGGGTACCACGTTCCCTATGTGACAGCCCTTCCAGTGCATTCTACAGTAACCCCCCCAGCAATGGCACAATCCAAGAAAAAGCAGTGTTACAATTCCATTTTGCTGAGTATCTAAAACAGACTAGAAGTAAAACAGTGGTTGCACCTCCAGCCAACCTTCTCCACCATACCTTTCCAGAGAGAATTTCCTGAAAATGGAATTGACTTGTTCCAGGTCCAGCCCTTCAGAGTGGTGGGAGGATGAGGAGGAAGGTAGTGAGGAATACCTGTCAGGAATATCATCTGGAAAAGGAAGTGTGGAATAAATAAATTCATGAAACAGATGGATATGGAAGGAAAAAATATCCTTCTTAAAGAAAGGGCGACAGGAGTAAAATTGGACTGAAATATAGACAGGACTTGAAGTATTTGTCTGGATGAATTATCTTTGGGTTCAGAAAAAATGGTAAGGAGACTTTCCAGATCAGGTTGACCTTCTCATGGACTTTTCTGACTGACCTTGACTGAGTTCAGATGTTGAAAGACCTTTCGGAAGAAAGCAAATGGCACACTAGTCCTCTACTGTTGCCAAAAAGCCTACGTAAAGATGTCCTAAGTGACTAGGAATAGCCTGCTTACTCAGTCCAGGTAGAACTGTGGATGGACAATTTGTTATTCTTCTAATAGGTCTTTATCTTTAAATTGGGCCGCCTTTCAAGCAGAGATTCTACATAAAGTACCGGGAGGTCTAAGTAAGAAGATCATCTCTGTCCATCAGATGATGTTTCTCAGAATACTGGTCTTTAAAAATTTCTTACCTTCTAATTCCAGAGCATCACAGCCAAAACTGTCATCATCTTCGGTCAAACTGGAATAAAGAAATACATATTGGTCTCTCTTTCTCTCTCTGTCTCTCCATGATGTCTCATTTGGACATCTTAATATCCCTCAGCAGGTAGCCCAAATCTTGGAGTCAGAACATCTCTGATGTAGGAAGTGGTGGCCAGAAGTGGCCACGGAAGAGGGAACAGATGCCAAGAGAGACAGATGGGTAGGTGAAAGGAAAGAGACAAGATTGGAAAAGATGGCACCATGGCTGGGACACAACTGGACCACAAAATGTTTCCAAAGAAAAGGAGACATCTGGCCCTGGGAAGGAGTTATGATGCTCTCCAAAGAAGAAGATTCGGCTATTCTTATCATTTCCAAGTCTTGCCTTTGAAATATGACAATTTGCTGCACAGATGGCCCTAATATTATTTTGGAGCTACGTTGCTGTTATTATCACTATTATTATTCCAAATGAGAAAGGTTTTCAGGTGATTGCAACAGTCAAATGGCACTGATTGCTTTACCAAATTCAAGCAAACCCATTTGAACATTTTCTTCCACATTCTTCTGTGTGCCTCTGCCGCAAGGGTGTGTCTCTGTGTGTGTTTGTGTGTGTGGTCTGTGTCCTTTTGCTAATGTTAGCACCTGCACTATATTTTCTAGCATTGCAAGAGAAGAATGGACAACACCTAGGAAAAAAAATATGAAGTGGCCTGTTGAGCAACCACTTCCTTTATGACGTTGGGGGCAGGAGCGAACTACATGTTACACACAACGCTCCCAATTTTTGAAAGGAAAAGAAGCTTCTGGAGGCTGTGATTGGAAGGAGACGAACAGCCAAGGAGAAGGAAGGTATATAAATCTTTCCGGGTTCACTTTTTGTACTTGGAATGGCTCCTGCAGGGATCATAACTTCCTACGGAGAAGATGGATCTCTTCTCCACTGTAGGAATTGAGGATTATCTACCAACACGTTCGATGCTCTCTTCCAGTCATGGCCACCTGAAACTGGCTGCTTTTTTATTTCCAAACATCAGATGAATGTTACCTGCAGTTGTAAGAAATTCAGCTCTTAAAATTGTCCCAGTAAATCAGATCAAGGAACGCTCGACAGAGGTAGGAGAACATTGAATAAATGATAACGCCTGCCTTGGATCACGTTATACCATCAATAAAATCATATAATAAATGTTTTCCTCTTTCACGATCGGGGGGAAAGCAGTTTCCACGGCATATTTTCATTTGGGATGATTAAAACATACAATCTCTACACACATTTGACAGCACACCATAGTTACCTACCGGCTAGAATGGGCCGAGCATGGTAACCCTCTCCTGTGTCATCCTCCTGGTTATAAAACTTCACCCAAGATACTTGTGATTGAATTTCTTGATTTTTATTTTTTTTTTTAAAAAAAGAAAGTTTAACATCAGCGGCAGGGATTTTAAATTGGCTCAAGGTAATGGAACTGAGAAAGGTTGTAATTGCCTTCAGGGCAAGAGTGGAGAAATGGCACAATGTCATCTTGCATCTGAGTTTCTCCTCAATCAGACCGAGATAGTTTCTGGAGGTAGGAATTGAGTTGGAGAAAGGATCCAGGGAAATAGGGCTCAACAATTGTCTGCCTGGAGGATAAAATCTGGCTGGTTTATGTACGTAACCCAAGTACTTGACCTGGAGTCCATCGATTTTAGAGAGAACCCTGGAAAGAGACGATGACTCAAAAGTAGAATGACGGTACCGTCGATACGCGGAGAAGAGATTGTACAGAGGTAAGAAAAAGAAAGGCGAGAGAACCCCCATATATAATGGTGACTCTAAACAAACCTTGGCAAGGGTCATCCCTGTTTTTGGCATGTACCGATATGCCCTCAACATTTATTTCTCTTACTTTTCCCTGAAATGAGTTGTATGGGGTTCCAGCAACTATATTAGGCTACAAATGCCAAATGCAAACCTGATTCTTTATTGAGGACAGCAGCAGGCAACTGTGTTCTAAATTTACAAGCTGTGGACTTCAACTCCCAGAATTCCTTTTACAAGCTGTGGACTTCAACTCCCAGAATTCTTTTTACAAGCGGTGGACTTCAACTCCCAGAATTCCTGAGCCAGCCAAAATGGCTGGCTCAGGAATTCTGGGAGTTGAAGTCCACAGATCATAAAGGGGCCATAGTCACCCATCCCTGATTTAGACCCTCCCTTTCCCGAAATATGCTAATCTATCCTCATTATCCTAGAGCAGTGGTTCTCAATCTTTTTAATGCCGTGACCCCCAACCAGTCGTATGTCGAGGACTAAACCGGTCATAAGTTGAGGACTACCCAACCGGTCGTAAGTCGAGGACTTTCCCTGCCCGGGAGCGCCGCGCATGCGTGGTTCTGCCCCCTGCGCTGGCCGAGGCATAGCTGGCAAGCGGCAGAGACGGAGCAGGCTGACCACCAGCTGGCCCAGCCCAAGGGAGGTAAGGCACCTGCCGGAAAAGGGGGAAAAAAATGGCAGACAGCCTTGCTTGGCGACCCCCATGAAATGGTCGATCGACCCCAAATGGGGTCGCGACCCATAGGTTGAGAACCACTGTCCTAGAGGAATGAGGGGGGATATCCTTTTCTATTTTTCCTTGGAAGTGCTCAGAATGACGGGATTGTAGGTTAACGTGGGTTCTTCTCTGGAAATCCTGTGAGTTCAAATCCATAGACCTTACATCTTAAAGTGGCTGAGGTTGACAAACACTGCTCTAACTTCTTCCTGTCCTCTCCCAATGATGGATGTGCGAGATGGTTCCTTCATTGAGAGAGAGCCCATCACTGCTCCTCCTTAGGAAGTATCATTATTCCTTCCAGTGGTCACCATTATGAAAATGCATTTAGTGGGACAATCTTCTAGACCTTGAACTAACTCTATTCCCCCAATATTTTAGTTTTTGTCCAACTTTCCTTGTCCAGGCCCCTTCCTTTCTTCCCAGTTGGCCCAGGGACATTTACCTTGAGTGAGGGACATCTTTGTTCCTTCGGAGAATGGAATCATTTCCTGGAGGCTCCGGAGTGGTGGACATAATGCTGGCGCAGCGATATCTCAGGGTTTGCTGGATTTCAGAAGGAAAGGCCAAGAAAAGAAATGAAGACAAGCCATCAGTGGTGCAATCCTGCCCATCTTTGTGAGTTTCTTGCCTCAGTGGAAAACACGCTTGCTTGTAAACACATCATACTTCTGCATCTACTAGCTTTAACACCTCATTCTCTTGCTGTCATGGATTGTGGTCTGGATTCCCAGGAGGGAGGGAAGGGAGGGGCTGTATTCCAGTGGAGCAAGAGACAACACAGATGAGATAGTTTCCGTGGGAGAAAGAGGGTGAAGACAGCTCCTCCTCAGTGGTTCTCACAGTATATGTTTTATGGGGCAATAGTCTGCTTTACTTTGGTAAGGTTTCTGCTTGAAGGTGAGGAACAATAAAGAAATCTGCTCAGAAGAATTGCAGTCTGCCTTTCTTGGTTTCCGGGGAGCCTGACAGTTGTCCCACTGTTATGGTTTTCATCCACCGAGTCCTTTAATTCTATTCAGAATTAGGAATAGAATTTAGGAGGGTGGCTATAATGAAAAGCTGATAACCCATTTTATAAGGGAAGTAGGGAAGTAATCATATGGAGCGAAAGGGGGTCGGCGAACATGGGCATGAATGTATGGAGGAACACGGAGGCATAAATGAATTCTAAATATATCTGCAAGAAGCCCAAACATAAAGTGATACGGTAGCTATTTCCACTGCAACCAAGTTGTGTGCAGTTTGCACATTAGGCAGAGTTGAATATTTCAACAGCTTCCTATTTTGATTCTTTTTCCAGCTGTAATGGCAAGCTTGTGATATGGTATCTGTTCGGTGGAATATGGCAGTCTATTCATCTCCGAGCGGTGATTTACATAATAACTAATGGGCGTTTTTTCCCCCCTTCCTCCTTCTCCCCCAATGACTTCAATTTAAGCCATGAAATCAGTTTCCCAGGTTCGTCCTGGAACACGGGGGAGATTATTTTAATTTATATTTATTTAATAGGATTGCCAGGCTCCACCGTCTACAAGAGAGGCAGCTTAAGACAGCTTACAGCAGCACCGAGCAAGGAAAACAAACAGACAAGGCTGTCAAACATTACAAACAGACGAAGAAATGGAACAAGTCTATCAAAACAATTTGAGCAATCACAACACACACCAAAAAAGGCTCCCTGGGAAAAAAAATCAATTGGAAAATACAAAAAGCAAATGTGGGGCATGTATAATTAAAAGCGTTGTGGAAAGAAATATATGAAAGTAACTGTGCGATATTTGTGGAGGCCTCGGTTATCATCCTATCTGCAGGCAATCTGAGTGGAGCTGATTCATAGAAATAGATTTTTCTGGACCGAGACTTTGGGGAGTGATTTTAAGTGTCCCTCCTGCTGTTGACACTAATCTTTCGGTCTGCAAACATGTGTGAGCTCTTGCAGAAAGACTGAGCTAGTTGTCCCCATGAGTGTAGACAAATATGTCTCTTATACAACAGTAATAGATTCTCCAAAAGCTTTTGTTGGTGGTGCTTACAAGAAGAATTCACAAGATCTTTCCTCCATCCAGAAAGTTGATATAAAGCAGGCTCATCTTGGCAGCTATGTCCAAAATTGAGAAAGCTGACTTAAAAATCATGGATGTTAGGGATCAATAGAAAGGGAGTGGACAGAATCATTGGAGGAAGAAAGCATATTTGGAAGCCGGTCATTGTGAAGGATTTTTTTTTTCTAGATTCCTGGGAGAGAGGGAGTGAATTCCAGAGGAGGAAGAGACAACACAGATTAGACACTTTGTGTGGGAGAAAGAGGATGAAGACAGCTCCTCCTCAATGGTTCCCAGAATAGGTTTTTATGGTCCGAGTTGTTTGCTTTAGTTTGGCAAGAGTTCTGTCTACAGGCGAGGAACAATAAAGAAATCTGCTTAGAAGGACCTCAGTGTGTCTTTCTTGGTTTTTGGAACCTGACATCAATCTTGCCAAACTAAAGCAGATGACGTGCACCATAAAACATATACTCTGGGAACTATTAGGGAGGAGCCATCTTCGCCCTTTTTCTTTCACACAAACTATCTAGGCTGTGTTGTCTCTTGCTCCTCTGGAATGCTCCTCCATCCTCTTGGGAATCCGGAAAACATTCCATCAGAGGCACTCAGCATGCTACTTGGGGAATTCTGGGAGTTGAAGTCCACTCATCTCAAAGTTGCCAATGTTAAGAAACATTGGTCTGGACTGGGTGCCCCTAAGTCTTGCCAAGCCTTGGGCGGGGCTTTGATTTGGAGTCAAAGCTGCCATCTTGAGGTTTTTGACCCAGCTCCCTGCAGATACCCGAATTCAGAGCACCCATTCAGAGCAGAAATCCAGAAGGCTTCAGGTCGTCACACAACCAAGTGAGAAATAGTTCATTTCACTGCTAGAAGCCCCTGCTTAGAAAAGTGTCTTTTATTCTTCACCTAGCCCCCTTTTTTTATCAACACATTTTTTCTCTACTTCATTGCTCCTGCTAAGCTCATAATCACATCCAATGGAACCTCACAGACAGCTGTCAGAAGTCTAAAATGTTTTTCTTTCTTTCCTTCTTCCTTTTAAATAAAAATGTCCAACCTTTGCAGTTTCAACCAGCTAACAAAAACTTTGCTGGTTTTTTTTCCCCTCGTGAACCTGTTTTCACAGGGAAACAAAACTGGGAAAGATTGCTGGGAATATCTTCAGGGAAGTACAAATTAGCATTTGGAAAGGTGATAGTAATTGTGTGCATATGTGTGTGTGTGTTAAACAGAGCAAACTGTTAACATTCATGCAGGGGAAAAAAAAGCATATTCAAGAAGTTACACAGCAAGTTGGAAACAAGAACCCTTCCATTTCTGGAGTTGCAAACAAAGGGAGAAGGAACCCCATAATTGGGTAACAAGTAAAGATCAGGCTATCAAATTCCTTACAATTTTGCTAACTTCGCAGCTGCCCGTGGAGCTGTCGATGGATATGGGTTGAGAAGACGCTTCAGAGTGTCTGTGGCTGGTCTCAATCTTCTCTTCATTATGGCCTTGAATGGCTGGATCATCAAACGACAAAAGTGGACAGAGTCAGAGAGAAAGACAAGCCACGGAGCTGTTGGCCTTAAGTTGCGCCATACGCAACATTTTGTGCGAACAAGACTTGTAATACCTTCTTCTAGTTGGTTGTCTATGGGGATTCTCAGTCATCCAGACTCTGGTTGTCCCAAAGGTGCTTTTTCAAGAGGCAACTGGACTTTCTTGATTTTTCTTTGAAGACGTTTCGCTTCTCCTCCAAGAAGCTTCTTCAGCTCTGACTGGATGGTGGAGGATGGAAGGATTTAGATTCCTTGCAGATCACCGGTGATTTGCCTCCTTTTAGAGAGTCGTTGAGGCCATTTGGAGGTTTACCTGTGTGCTCAGGGTCACCTGAGTAGTGTTGAGATGCAGACAGATTCATCCCCAACAGCCTGGGCTGTCTTCAACAGTGAAAGCACACAGGGCAGAAAACATCCTGTAGCCAAGAAGGCTCCACACCCATTTGCACCACTCAGGTGACCCTGAGGATACAGCTAAAGTGGCCTCAATGACTCTCTAGAAGGATGCAAATGATCAGCTGTCTACAAGGAGTATAAATCCTTCATCCGCCATCCAGTCAGAGCTGAAGAAGCTCGTTGGATGAGAAGTGAAACATCTTCAAAGAAAAACAAAAGGGTCCAGTTGCCTCCTGAAAAAGCACCTTTGGGACAGTAGGATACTAGGTTTCTGAGACATCATGCAGGTAATCCTCAACGTTCAACCAAAGCAGGGACAAGAATTTCCATTGCTAAGCAAAGCGATTGTTAAGTGAGTCACACCCAATTTTACAACATTTTTGCCACGGTCATTAATTGAATCCAGCTTCCACCCCCAAGGACTATTTTTCATACTTATGACCATTGCAGCATCCCCATGGGCTCATTAGGATCGTACGTTAAGGACTACCTGTAATTGGGTCCCTCACCCTTGCTTTGTTGATGTTTTCCTATCACCAAGGAAATCTCTCCCGTTTCCTTATCTACTGTACCTCTTTTTTTTTTTTTTAATTCAGAGATGGAGGATTTGAGACATATCCGAGCGCCACAAGATACAAGTCCTTGTGGAATTCACCGAAAATGAAACCTTCTTTTCCAAAGTTATTTCTGATGCTCTTTAGCTCTGCTTGCCTTCTCCTCTTATAAAGCCTTTAATCTGTTTATCAGCAACCTCTTTCAGGCATTAAAAACATGGCTGGTATCTTGTAGGATTCTCTCCTTGTTGCCCAGTAACTCAATCGAGATTGTAAGATTTTCCCCAAAGATTTAAATGTTACTTTTTATTTAACTTTCGCTTCGTTTTTGGGTGTTGGAGAAAACCAGGAAGGCCAAGAAAACAATTGGCTGATTGAACAAATCACCCTCGAGTTATCCCTCAAGGCACAAATAACCCGGCTCAGATTATCCCACTTTGGACACCTTAGGTGAAGAACCAACTCTCTGGAGAAGCTTCTGATGCTGGGAAAGGTGGAAGGAAAGAGAAGAAGAGGACAGATGAAAGCAAGAAGAATGGAGATAGTTATTGTGGTGATGGGGCACCATTGGAAGACCTGAAGGACCGCGTGAGGATAGATCTTTCTGGAGAAGATCTATCTATATTATGGGTCCCCAACCCCCAGTCCGTGGACCAGTACTGGGCCACAGCATGCCAGCAACCGGTCTGCACAAACAAGCAAAGCCCCATCCGCAAGATGAAGGTAGCACACAAAACTACACACCCTCTGGTCCGCGGAAAAACCTCTCTCCATGGAACTGGTCCCTGGTGCCCAGAAGGCTGGGGACCTCTGATCTATATGATTGCATGAATAGATAAGTTAGAAAAGACCTATGGAAGATTGTTTTCTGCTGCAAGATTATTATAAGTGCAACAAAAGAGTCTCAAATACCCATAATGGAGGAAGACCTGAATTTCGGCCATCTACAGCTTTGATGGGAACCTTCCAGCTAGAAGAATGGGAACTACTATGGGAACCCAATCACTTGTCCATTTCAAGTGCTGCTTGAAAGTGTTTACTATCAGGAAGAGGAAGGATTTTTTTAAAAAAATCTTTTGGGAAACTGGAAACTGTTAGTTTGAAACAAAGGTAAGAACTTAAGTGTTAAGGAGACTTCTGAAAAGCCAACAAATGCAAGAACATGAGTTTTCGTTCCTCTGACCTTGGAGATCAAATGTCCGATTTGTACCGATGGGGGATTTTGTTCTTGGAGGCTGAAAGAGAGCAGAAATCAAACTGAAATGGGGATGTATGTTGACATTCCCACAGGCCAAACATCTTCCACACTTCATCCATGGTGAGCAGTGACTTGGTGCCTCTCCTCCAGAATTGAAGCATCAATGGTCTAAGATCACACTGGTGTGTTGGAAAAGTAATTGCACAGTTATGAGTTTAAGAACAAAACATCAAGGAAACACGATTTAGGAGGAATAGATGTGGTAGAGTTTATGAAACTCTTAAGGGGACATTCAAAGTGCATGAAATCTGACTAAGGACCACTACGGACCTACAGGTTACTTGGAGGTCTTCAAGTCCAAGGCAGGAGTTAAACAAATGGTTATAAGTTGAGGATTACTTGTAGAGTTGGAAAGTGGTATCCAGACCAGGCAGTCCAATCTTCTGCAGGAAACCCGTTTGAACCATGCATAAGGACTGAGTGTCTAATCCAAAGATTGTCCCCCAGCCACCCAGCCCCATATGGATCCATGGACTTTCGGGAATTACAAATTAGAAGAAGATTTGACCCCACCTAGGTTCCCCTTCTTGAACGACAGAAGTCCCCTGAGAAGTCTCCAACTCCTCAGTAGACGGAGAACCGGTAACCAAAACCCAGATCTCCAAAGGTCGTAGACTCTTTAGTGTCACTCACCGTTTAAGGCACCATTTGAGACCTTCTTTCTTCTAGGGTTTTAAAAACTGGTAAGTTCCATCTAGAAAGTAGAACATAGAATAATAGGGTTGGAAGGGACCTTGAAGGTCTTCTAATCTAAGCCCCTGCTCAAGCAGAAGAACCTATATTGTTCCAGACAAGTGGTTGTCCAGTCTTTTCTTGAAAACCTCCAGTGATGGAGCACCCACAACTTCTGGAGGCAAGTCGTTCCACTGATTAGTTGACTTCATCTAGGACACTGATCAAGAACTGGGCCTTTAACCTTCTCAACCTTCACTGGACCTTTTCTGACTTGGGACACACAACCCAACAGCAGTGGAGGGAGCTACCTGGTCATAACCATTGTCCTTTGAGAGTCGTCTGAGTTTGCATTCCAGGTTGATGATGCTCGCTTCCTTCCGGACCATTTCGATCCGCAGGTCGTTGTTTTTTTCCTCCAGTTCCCGAATCTGTTTCCGGTGTTTGTCCTTCTCAATTAGGCATTGGGAATACTGTATTTGGGCCTCGTCCCGGGAGTGGAATGCCTCCGGAGGGAAAACAACACCAAGAGTTCAATACCACAAAAAAGCTGCTGAAGGACTCAAGATCATCATTTCCTTCAGATGGGAACCTCTCCTTCCATAAAATGGTTTGAACCAACTACATTCCATCCCAGGGCTATGTGCATTAATCATTTTAATATCTGGGATTTGTTGCATTTTGCTCTTTGATATATTTTGTATGTGCACATTTAAAGACATTACTTGCTAACGAGTGTGAATGAAAAGGAGTTGGCTTGATCAATAGAACATAGCCAATGGGGTTCCACCACCCACATCTCCCCAGCATCTGCTACCAGAGGGCTAGGCTCCTCAGGTACCATATTTTCAAGCACCTGGTCTCTCTCCTTCTCCACCTCTTCCAGCTGTAGCATGACCGTATTCATGCGATGCTTGTACATCTCACAGTCTTTCCCCAGAGTTGAGCACTTTAACTCCAATTCTTGTTTCTCTTCAAGGTACTACAAGGAAATATATGAAGATGGTGGTCCATCAAGGACGTCAGTCAAGATCCAGCCTGGCCCCAAACTCAGAACTCCACTCTGCAAGCAACAGCTTCACTGTGACTGCTTGCAAAAGGGAGGAGGGTTTGAGAAGATGTTACTTTGAATCTATGGGTTATGACCTTCAAAGCAACCTAAACCCTAAAGTTGGAGAAGATGCTCCTGCACAGAGGTATCCTATATGCATGTAAGACACTGCATACTATTATGCAGATGATTTTTGTGTAACCAAATAAGCCAAACAATATTAATCAAAAGAGTGCCTAGATAAGCAGAATGAGACTTTAAATGAGGTAGATCAAGAACAATTTTGAATTTCCGTTTGTCGTTCTTTGTTCTTTCTACTTCTTGGTTTCTATTTTACCTTATCCCGGAGGTCTTCTGCATGACGGATCTCTTCCTGGAGATTAAAGATCTTATTGACCAACTCTTGGCGATCCTCAAGAGCTTCTTTGCGGTCGTGTTCTAGGATATCCAAAATGGCTTTGTCAGAATCTGGCAATCTTGGCTTCCCAGCCTGTGGTAAGGAAGTAGGAACAGGTAGAGATTGAGTCGGAAGGGGAAAGAGTGATGTGGACAGATTAAAAAGAGAAAGTTAGGCTCGGCAACAACCACACCATCATTGCCTGCTTGGAATATTGGATCTCCTTCAGGATCCGTCCTTAAGTGGACAGTCTTTAACTAAAGGCCACTTGAGCTAGAAATTGTAGGAACTGGATCTCCCAAAGGTGCTTTTCCAAAAGGTGACTAGACTTTCTTGGATTTTTTCTTTTCTTTGAAAACATTTCACTTTTCATCCAACAACCTTCTTCTTCTGAAGGAACTGAAGAAGCTTCTTGGATGAGAAGCAAAAAGTTTTCAGAGAAAAAAACAACAACCAAGAAAGTCCAGTTGCCTTTTGGAAAAGCATCTTTGGGGCAACAATGACCTTGGATGATGGAGAATCTCCACAGACGTATAGGAATTGGATCCAACCCAGAAGACAGACGGGTCCAGAAGACCTATCCAATCTTTAAATAGGAAGGCGGGACTTACTCTCAAGGAAACCTCTAAAGTTACAACGTCCCATCCTTTATGGCCCCCACGGGTGACCTTCTAATTCCTGCTCCAATTAGTTCCTGCTTTATTTCTCCGTTGCTTTATATCCAACCAGAGATTAAATTCAAGTTAGTCAAGCTGATTAACATTTTCCATCTTCCAAATTATTATTTTCAAAGCACCTCCTGGGAAGACTGACAGCTGGCAGAAGGGAGAGTGAAAAGGCTTGTCGGTGACAATATGGCAGAACAAGGATGCCATTGAACTTCTGGAGCCTCAGATCAGTGGGGGGATTGTTTCTAGCTCAGCAGGGGGTCTGCATGTGACCATCTCTTTTCCTTAAGAAGTATCTAGTGAGTCCTGCCAAGCAAAGCAATAATTCTGGTTCTCTCCTATTCTTGTCCAGCTTTCCAGTTCTCGCAAAACTCTGTACTCAGGTCAACCGTAGCTTGCAAACAGCAGAAATCAAGGTTAGGGTTGGGGTTGCCCATCCTTCCCAGTTCCTGTATTTGTCCATCCTAGGTTGCAAAGATATAACCTAGATAATCAGATATTAGCCAGAAAAAAAAATTACTCACCTGGATTATAGACTGCAGCTCCTGAATTTTGGTCTTCAGCACCTCATTCTCGTGCTCCAGTTCCAAAACTTGTTCCTTCTTCGGCCGGTTTTCGATATCATTTTTGAGTTTCAGAGACTGGTTCCTCTCCAGCTTGCATTCTTCCTCCATTTTATTCAATTTATGTTTCAGCTTATCAATCTAAGTGAGCCCCACAGAGAGCCAAGATAAACAAAGAGGTATCCATCACCAAGTACACCCTGTCTTCAGAAGAAATCCTTGCTCCATATGGTGTCATAAACAATCTCGATTCCATCTGTTGAGATGGTCTCCAGATCGAATTCCCCAAGCAGCCCTGGGCGCTTTCAAACCAGAATGAAGGACTCTGGTTAATTTTCTATAAGACATATTGCAGAGACAGAAATAATGACTCCGACAACAGTTTTGTTAGCGAAGAGCAAGCGGGAGAAACAACAGAGTCAATTTAAAGCCATTTCAGGCATTACTCAACAGGGCTAAGAGTGCAGGAGAGATCCCCAAGCATACCATTAGTAGCTAGATGAAGCTTTTCATCATAGAGTTATCCAGGTCAACTTTCATAATCTGATATACTCCAGAAGCACGGAGGTGACAATTCTCAGAATTCCCAGGAGCTGAAATCCAAGCCGTCTGAGTGTCCACAAGTTGTAAAAAAAAATGTTGTTTCTAGTCTAGAACAACCTATTCTATTCAGTCGCTGTTAAACACTATTTCTCAAGATCACTAACCATTGGTTATGTTGATCTGGGATTGTGTTGGATCTGGAGTCACTTATTATGGCCATGTCATGTGGGGGAATTCACTGGAGAAAGCAATTATGTTTGGAAGAGTGAGCAGTAAAAGGAAACCAGTCCGTCAAAGAACATGCTAGCTGGACACTATCAAAGCTGACATCAGCCAGAGGGGAGAACAACTCAAAAAATTAGTGCAGGAGAGAAGATGTGGAGAGACCTGGCCCATATAATCACCAAGAGTCAGACAGGACTGAATGGATAACATCACCCCCCCCACACCATCATCATCATCACCACCATCATCATAGATCTGGAGAGCCACAGGTTTCTTGCTACTGTCTCCTACATGATGCCCTCAAACATGATCTATCAACTCGTTCATTCAAGGATAACAACATGCTTTGTTTGTTTGGGGCTGATATATGAATCCACCAGTGGAGATTTGTTAAAAACATGGACTAAAGACCACGAATGAAATGATCACCTAATGCAAAAGGGGAGACACAATGTTCTCAAGAACTTCCTCTCACCTGGAGCTGAAGGTCTCGGCTTCTCATCACGGCCATGTTCTTCTCTTCGCTGAGCTGGGCGTACCTCATGGCCAAGTTGTAGTTCTCATCCTTTACTTTGATCAGCTCGTCGTTGTAATTGTTCCTCTCTTCTTTCATCTTGTTGTATCTCTCCTGGAACGTGAGCAGCTCAATCTTGTTGAGCTTCAGTTGCTTCCTTTCATCTTCCATCTGGCGAGATTTGGCCAAGAGTTCGCAGCGCTGGGCGTCCTTGGTCTTGACTTGCTGCTGCAGCTTGATGATCTCGTTCATCAGAAAGTGAGTGAGACCCTCGTGTCCCTCTTCTACTGAGATGAGAACAGAGAAAAAAAAAACACCACATAAGCAACCACAACAAGTTAATGGAGGTGAGCAGCAGAAAGCGTTGAGTTGATCGAGATGGGGCCAAATACCCCGGTCCAAAAAACGGTAGACCAACAGATCTAGATCAGCCCAGACTGAACAAGGTTAAGCTTAAGGGAGATCCTTAATTGAAATAGTTTGATCTTCTTTTTAAGGTTTGCAAATACAGGTAGTCCTCGATTTATGGCCATTCTTTTCGTGGTCATTCAAAGTCACCGTGGCACTGAAAAAAGGGACTTACAATGGGTCCTTGCACTGATGACTGTTGTGGCCTCCTGGGGTCATGTGATCACCATTTGTTAACCTTCCCAGCTGGCTTCCAACAAACAAAGTCAATGGGGGGGGGAGCTGGATTCAGTTAACATCCGTGGCAAAAATGTTGTAAAATTGGGTGTGACTCACTTAACAATCGCTTTTCTTAGCAATGGAAATTCTTGTCCCAACTGTGATTGAACGTTGAGGATTACCTGCATGATGTCTCCGAAACCTAGTATCCTACTGTCCCAAAGGTGCTTTTTCAGGAGGCAACTGGACTTTCTTGGTTTTTCTTTGAAGATGTTTCTCTTCTCATCCTAGAAGCTTCTTCAGCTCTGACTGGATGGTGGGGAATGGAAGGATTTATATTCCTTGCAGACAGCTGGTCATTTGCCTTCTTTTAGATGGTCCTTGAGGCTAATTTCACCTCCAAGTGGAGGCCTTCCATTCCCCACCATCCAGTCAGAGCTGAAGAAGCTTCTTGGATGAGAAGCAAAACGTCTTCAAAGAAAAACAAGATGGTCCAGTTGCCTCTTGAAAAAACAACTTTGGGACAATCAGGACATAGATGACTGAGAGTCTCCAGAGACCAGCATCCTACTTTTCTAATTCTCTTCCTGGACTCTGTTCCAAGTGAAAAAGAACCAAGAAAGGATTTATAAAGGATTTCCGCTGTATTGCTTGGCATGGAACAACAGAATCCCCACTTACCAACAATAGTGGAAAAACGCCGTGTGGGTTCCTTCCCCGTCACTAATTTGTAGAGTTCGGGATAGTAAAATTCCAGGCTCTCTAAGAAAACCACATAGCCTCTCTCTCCCTTGGTGTGAAGGATGTCCAGCAAACGACCTGTAGCAAGGCCAAACATTTATCGGGTTATATTAAAATAGAGAGTTTCAATTTGAAACTGAAATTACAAATAGGATAAGAAGAGGCCAGAGTGACACAAGAAGAAGGATTGTAGCTGTATAACACGTGGGGAAAAAAAGTATTTGAAATGCAGGCTGCGAAATTACCTTTTTCAGGCACCAATCAAAACAACCAAAAAGAATATGCCATTAAAAAAAAAATTCTGCAGAATATCAAGGCAAGACAGAACAAGGCTTATGCATAACATTTAGCAAAACTGACGCTCTGCATATGAACCTTCCTGAATTTAATACCATTTGTTTAAACACCGAATTGATATGCTGTCCTTCTGCTAAAAATTAACATTTAAGATGAATTTTACAGTTTCCAAGGATAAAATAAAGGCAATTGTAATAAAACCTGAATGATAAACTAATTGACCTTTAAAGGCTTAGCTAAAGAGTGAGTAAGTACCGTATCTCCAAGGAAGGCTGGTGCAGCAGTCTGAAACTCTTACTCCGTGTAGCTCAATCTCTCCAACTTGATTTCTGGTTGGTTAAGATTACAACTTTATACATTGTACTGCTAATATTTCTGGAGATAACTGGTCTGGTAGAGTGGTTACTTGGTGCTCTTGTCTTGCAGATATTTCATTGCCCAAATAAGTAACATCCTGAGTGGTAGAAGGGAGTGGGATTTGCAGGGAGGAGGAGAAGGAGGAGGAGGAGGAGGACGAATGTGGGGTCCTTGATGCTTTCTGAGCTTGGTTGTTTTCTCGCAGACATGTCATGACCCAACTAGGTAACATCAGCAGTGCTAGAAGGGAGTGGGGCTTGCTCTCTGTTTATTATCCCTTCTAGCACTGATGATGTTGCCTACTTGGGTCATGAAACATCTTCAAGAAAAGAAGCAAGCTCAGAAAGCACCAAGGAGGACCCCACAGTTCAACCCTGAGCTATTGATAGTGGTCAAAGGCACTAGGCTACAAACCAGGGGGCTGTGAATTCCAGTCCTTCCCATGGACAGGGCAATTTATTTTCCAAAGCACCAGAAAGCAAGACAAGAAGTAATGGTTGGAAGCTTGTTAAGGACAGATCCAACCTAAAAATAAGGAGAAATTTCCTAACAGTGAGCACAATTAACCAGTGGAACAGCTGGCCTTCAGAAGTTGTAGGCGCTTCATCACTGCAGGTTTTAAAGAAGAGGTTGGACAATCACTTGTCTGAAATGATATAGGTTCTCCTGCTTGAACAGGGGGCTGGACTAGAAGACCCCAAAGGTCCTTTCCAACTCTATTCTGATTGACTGATCTATAAATATTTGTTAGACAATGCCTACAGTTCTCCAATGTTTTCAATAGATTCTGCATAAACTGCCTTTTTGACCCTCGACCTTTCCTTTTTAATATTGCCCAGCCCTGACCTCATAGGATCAGAAGGACTCTTTCCCAGAGACCTTTGATCATCAACAGCTCTAAGCCCACCCAAAATCAGCAGATCAATCTTTCTTGGAAAGTAGTGACACAACGGTCTTGTCATCATTTCTGATTGGGGGCTGCCACGGCTCCTATGTCTTACCAGCTCGGTTAATTTTGGAGAGGAGCATCGGGGAGTTGAGGACCTCGTCCTCATCCTGTTCATCCAGGACTTTGCACTGGCGCAGATACGGGGTCAGCTTGGCGGGGTTGATGTAACGGGTCAACATATGACGATTGCATTCGACGTTCTCCCATAGCGCCTCCTCTTCATCCTTCAGGGTTTCAAGACACTCGTCCATTTTTCTATGCTTCTCCCCCTAAAAGAAGATGGAGAGACACGGAAGGTCAGTTTGGGTCCAGGAAAGATCCCACGTCTTATCCAGAAGGAGGCTTATGAACCCCCACAAATTTGAAAGCTGCCAGTTGAAGGGCGGCAACTGAGCAAAGTTTGAGCAGGGCATAAACTTGCATGGATTCTACGCATTTTCATCCCATGAAGCCCTGACGCTTTACCTCACAGCCAAGAACCATCTCCTTCCAAAGTTCAACACCCACCTCCTCTTTCCTTTTGAAAAATAAAAGGCACCATTTCCATGTGGGTTTTTTTTTTCTTTCTCTCCCTTTGAACGAGTATTTTTAGATTGCAATTAAGGACGGCCCTTCATTAATTTTTTACGACCGGTTTCTCAACTGTAATCTGAAGTGCACTTTTTAGAGACCATATTCTCAAAGTTGCATCGCCAAACAGCAACCGCATGCCTCTTTTTTCAGAAACAGCCTTTTTTTTTTTTTGCTTTTCACTTAACGGAGGAAAAAGGCTAACCTAGGTTGCCTTTGTAAGCAGGAGGCTTACAAAGACAACCTAGAAAATCAACGGATGCCTCAAAAGAACATGGTGAACATCTTGGACCAGTGGCATGCAAAGCCAGGAGATTGAGGCCACAAGCTATGATAGCTTAGAGATCCAGGTTTTGTGAATGAAGATAGTCTTTGAAGGATGGCTTCCAACCCTTTGTTCAGAGGGCAACACACAACAAGGCTGCCCGTTTGTGTCCTAATTCTGCACTGCCCAGAAAGCGGGAGCAACAGGAAGAGAGAAGGAATTCCTTCACAGAGTTCAGAAAACATCAAGCTATCAAGAACAGAGTAGAAGGAATGGAATGGAATAGAATAGAATAGAATAGAATAGAATAGAATAGAATAGAATAGAATAGAATAGAAGCAATGGAGAATAGAATAGAATAGAAAAAAGGAATAGAATAGAGTAGAGTAGAGTAGAGTAGAGTAAATAGAATAGAATAGAATAAGAGAATGAATAGAATAGAATAGAACAGAACAGAACAGATATTGTAATATAGAATGGAATAGAATAGAATAGAATAGAATAGAATAGAAGCAATGGAGAATAGAATAGAATAGAATAGAATAGAATAGAATAGAATAGAATAGAATAGAATAGAATAGAATAGAATAGAATAGAATAGAAAAAAGGAATAGAGTAGAGTAGAGTAGAGTAGAGTAGAGTAGAGTAGAGTAGAGTAAATAGAATAGAATAAGAGAATGAATAGAATAGAATAGAACAGAACAGAACAGATATTGTAATATAGAATGGAATGGAATGGAATGGAATGGAATAGAATAGAATAGAATAGAATAGAATAGAGGAAGGGAAGGGAAGGGAAGGGAAGGGAAGGGAAGAGAGAAGAGAAGAGAAGAGAAGAGAAGAGAGGAGAGGAGAGGAGAGGAGAGGAGAGGAGAGGAGAGGAGAGGAGAAGAGAAGAGAAGAGAAGAGAAGAGAAGAGAAATTATTGGCCAAGTGTGATTAGACGCACAAGGAATTTATCTCTGGTGCAGAAGCTCTTAGTGCACATGCAAAGCGACAGAGTAACAATAATCATAATCATGATACTAAGAAGAAGGGGTAGTAGGGAAGGTGAGAAAGATATCAGAACATTAGAACTTCCTCTTAAATTGTGTCTCACTGCCAATTCTTCCTGGCATCGCTCTGACAGTCTGGTCTATCTATGTACAGGTGCAGGAACCCTCCCCCAAATAAAACAGGCCAGCAACTAACTCTTGCAGCAAGCACCCTGTTGGCATTTACACAGAGGAGAAGAAGGAGTCATGAAGATAAGTGACTGGAGTGCAAGGAAGATCACCGAGGGCCAAAGAAAATATATTCACTGTTGATGCAGCTGTGGTCATAAGCGCCCGGGAGGTGATGCTAAGCAGCCTCACACCGGCCCTGTGGTTGTTACAAATAAATGAAACTATAAGCAGAGAAATCATCGCCGGTGCCAGCATCCATTCCAGCAAAAAACCCTCCCCACCGTCAGCTGGTTATCTTACAGAACCCACCGCATTTCTTTGCAAATTATTAACAGCTATTTTTTTTTACCCCCCAGGACTGCTGCTTTATTTGGATCGATGCCACAACGAGGCAAAATTGACTGGGTCTCAGCTTCTATATTGTCCTAGCCACAAACGTGGGTTAACCAACGACAGGGGCCGCAGAGCCAGCCATCTGTTGTTTATCCAGCAAACCATGGCTTATCAAAAAGGACGGCCCATTTGAGGCTTTAGAGACACGATGAATTATGGAAGGCTTTGCATCCACGGTGTGTGTGTGTTGAATGTTGGCTGCTGGAAGCTGTGATGATAGAAATAATGCAGGCGTGAAGCTAAAGGGATGGCTTAGCAGAAACCTGTCCCGAGCAGAGAGTAAGGCGAGAGATTCAATGTCTCCTTGGTTGTTTGATACATTCATGGGTAAATGTAAAAGAAATGTTGCGAGGCCAGATTGGGGATGTGAATGGAAGAATTCTTTGTGTGCTGTGATGCTATGTTTGGGGTTGAACCCTAGAAGGGAATGTATAGGAAGTCCTCGACTTACGACGACATTTGAGCCCAGAATTTCTGTTGCTAAGCAAGACAGTTGTTAAATGAGTTTTGCCCCGTTTTATGACCTTTCTTGCCACTTTTTTCAGTACCGTTGTAGCTTTGAACAGTCACCAAATGAGCTGTTTTTAAGTCAAGGACTACTTGTATGGTGCAAATAAAGAGAACGGCTCTAGGAATTAATACCCTTAAGCACAAGGAAAATAGAGCGAATACTTGTGCATCAGACAGAAATATAGAAAAATTGAAGCAGAGAGATGATTCTGTCAGCGTTTGCTTAGCTAAATTGCTGTGGTCTTTCAATTTCCCCAGTTCCCTGCAAACTGGGGATAGCCACATGATCAAAACATGTACAAAATTGTTATTCGGCCCTTTAAGAGAAGGAATCAAAGCATTTGTGAAGATGCCAGCCGGATACTTGGAGTTTTTTAAAGAAAGCTTAGTTCTTCATCCCGTCTGATCAGCTTCAAGTTCTTGCTGGCCTCCATCTCCCCCCCTCTCTCCTCTCTCCTTCTCTTTTGCAAAATACTCCCCCCCCCACTGCCTTCACTTTCACCCACCACAACGGGAGTTTTTAAGTAGCTACAACATACATGGGTTTTATCACACTTGTTCTGGCAGGCTCTGATTTGAGTGCCACTTCAGGGATGACACGACATTGTCTCAAGTGCCTGAGTGTCATGGAAACCTCCTGGCACCGTTTCCCCAACTGCAGATGTGAAGTTATCCGGGTGGGCTGAGCGGGGCCAAAGCCAGGAGTTCACCTGTGCAGGGCTTTGAAAGGTGGCAACAGCGAAGAGTTTACTGTTTCCCCCCCCAACAGGATTATTGTACAAAGTAATCTTAATTTTGCAGGAAAAGATTGCGTCCAGAGGAGTCCTAACTACACAGGGTCTCACAAGATCTGGAAAGAAAGACGACATGATCCTGAGCACAAAAGTCTCTTTCTGCACAACGTCTGTCTGGTCTTTCCGATCGTTGGTGTAAAGACGAAAATTTGGGATGCTCAGTTTTGGGGGTGGCCCCTTCTGGAGGACTGATAAGTTTGGGGGAACCATTCATAAGCCTGCTGAAGTCTTCACAAGCTCCTCCTTTACCGGAAACCGGCCAGCGTAGCAAAATGAAGCTGACGGAAGAAGTGAGTAAAATGTCAGGAAATGACACCCCCAGTTTATCTCATGCAGGCTTTGAAAAAGGAGAATGAAAAGAAGGGAGGTTTGGGCAGCCAACCAAATCCTGGCTATCTGCTTTTCGTAACAAGGAAGAAAGAAGGCTGCTGTTCAAATAAGTCGCCCACCAAGTAAAATTCGGCCTTCCTGTGTTCTGAACACAACCATCTAACAGTGTTTCTCAACCTTGGCAACTTTACGATGTGTGGACTTCAACTCCCAAAATTCTCCCTGGGTTTCAATGTCACTAAAGGAGAGAAAA
This sequence comes from Protobothrops mucrosquamatus, assembly GCF_001527695.2. Taxonomy (NCBI): domain Eukaryota; kingdom Metazoa; phylum Chordata; class Lepidosauria; order Squamata; family Viperidae; genus Protobothrops; species Protobothrops mucrosquamatus. The sequence goes on along the minus strand of NW_015387190.1, from coordinate 762,291 downwards.
AGAATGTCACTCTGAAGGATCAGACAGAAGTAGGATCCGTGCTCGAGAGGGTCTGTGTGAGGTTTGGACCAGCTGGGTCTGTCGCCTTACTTGTGTGTGTGGGGGGGGGGATGTTTCACAAGTGGCAACGAGAGGTTGGACCTGTGGTAGAAGGATGTCATTGTTCTGCCTGTGTCCCTGAAGGGGAAGGCAAAATCAGAATGGAGGGAGGGAGGGAGGAAAAAAGGGAGAGAGGGAGGAAGGAAGGAAGGAAGGAAGGAAGGGAGAGAGGGAGGGAGGGCGGAAAAGATGGAAGGAAGGAAGGAAAAGAGGGAGGGAAGGAAGGAAGGAAGGAAGGAAGGAAGGAGGGAGGGAGGGAGGGAAGGAAGGAAGGAAGGAAGGAAGGAAGGAAGGAAGGAAGGAAGGAAGGAAGGAGGGAGGGAGGGAGGGAGGGAGGGAAGGAAGGAAGAATGGAAGAATGGAAGACTGAAGTAACCTTGTCCAGCCTGGGATACTCCAGATCTTGCACATCAGCCAGCCAACAAACCTTGAGGAGGGTATCTCTTTGGAGAGGCTATTCTTAATGAACACAAGGACACCCCCCCTCACCCCCTATATGGAAAGTTCCCCCTTTGAAGGGAAGAAAGTTTAAGCTGTTGTAAACAAAAGCACAAAACTCCAACGTTTCATTCCCGGAATACAGACGAGACATTTCAGACCGGGTGGACAACTTTTCGTCAGAGTTCAGCCGTGCAGCTGAAGCTTCCTGACACCCCACTTCTTCTTTGGTTGCGAGCAAGAGCAGTTAAATTTATATTTGGGAAGTGAAAGTGCCCCTGTTTATTTTCTCAAAAAAACCTAAAATCCAGAGCTGAGGGCCGGCCCTGGATCTTGAGTGCAAGTAGCCAAGTGATTCCTTTTCTGACATTACTCGTCCGATTCGCAACGGTTCCCATTCACCAGGGACATGAGCAACACACCCCACACATGCCCATATCATTGCCTATAAGGCAGTCCTTGCCTTATGACCACAACAGAGCCCCAAATTTCTGCTGCTTACCGAGACATTTGTTAAGCGGGTTTTAGCCCCACTTTTTTGGGGCCACGTTTGTTAATCAAATCACTGCAGTTCTCAAGTTAATAACCTGGTTGTTAAGAGAATCCAGCTTTCCCCTTGACTTTGCTTGTCAGAAGGTCACAAAAAGGGATCATGTGATCCCCCCCGGGATGCTGTGACCATCATAACTATGAGTCAATTGTCAATCATCCAAATATAAATCACGTGACCGCAGGGGATGCGGCAACGGTTACAAGTGTGAAAAATGGTCATAAGTCACCTTTTTCATGGCCGTTGTAACTATGAACGGTCACTAAGCAAACCGTTGTAAACTGAGGACCACTATCTAGGAGATCATTCCAGCTTCTGCACATGCTGCTTCCAAGGAACTCTGCTCTGAATCTATAGGCACCACTATAATCCCTGGGAAGAAAAGATACAGCCATAATTCATGCTTTAGGCAGGTATGTTTTGGTTCATGGCAGGGCAGCAAATTATAAAACCTAAGATGATCCAAGGCCTGGAGACTAAAACATACGAAGAACGGCTGTGGGACTTGGGTTTGGGCAGTCTAAAGAAAAGAAGAAATAGGGGAGACATGATAGCAGGGTTCCAGTATCTGAGGGGCTGCCACCAAGAAGAGGGGGCCAGGTTGTTCACCAAAGAACCAGAGGGAAGGACGAGAAACAATGGTTGGAAACTGATCAAGGAGAGAAGCAACCTGGAATTAAGGAGAAACTTCCTGACAGTGAGGACAATCAACCAGTGGAACGGCTTGCCTCCAGAAGTCATGGGTGTTCCATCTCTGGAGGTTTTTAAGAAGAGACTGGACAGTCACCTGTCTGAGACGGTATAGGTTCTCCTACTTGAGCAGGGGGCTGGACTAGAAGACCTCCAAGGTCCCTTCCAGCTCTATTCTATTCTATTAAAACAAGTCCATTTCACAGACTCTGGAGATGGCAATACATTTCTAACCTTGCCAAGGTTTAGAAGCCAAGCAGAATCAAACCGGGTTTGTATTTGGAGGTGGAAATGCCAGGCCATCTTAGGGGACATCATAGGGACTGGGAAAATAGGAGCAAAACCCACTTCTGCACTGTTCTTATGGAAACTAGGATAGGTCTATTAATGAATGACCAGGAATTGAGCTGAACACAAAGGAGCTTTTAGGTTGTTGTTTTTTTTAACACTTTATAGCCCTGAGGATAACGCTCTCCATGTGTGTTTGTGCGTGCATTTTCTGAACACACACACAACTTTTGATGGTTTGTGCTCTGAGCAGCTCGCCCTTCCCTAATAGCACGAAGGTGGCCCAGATAAATCCACCAGACATTAAGCAAACTTGAAAAGGAAATGTAAAAATAAAGGGAAAGAATACCTGCCGTGATCCAGAAAGGGGTTCACTAGACTTCAGAGGGTTTTGTTCTTCCTAAGAGATTAAGTCCCACCTGTAAAATGTGCCGAATGTTTAACTTCCTGCCAAAGAGGGAGGATTGTCACCTTGCCCACAGGAAAGAGAGGCAATTAAAAAAAAAAAAAAGGCTTCGGTGAAAATTGTACGGCACAGAGGAGGAGATGGATCCAGCCTTTTTCTGCTCTCAACTTCCTCTCTGCTAATCTGCAGCAAGCAATAATGCAACTGAAAAGTCCCATTTTCAGACTATTCCTTCACCTGTCAGGATGAGAAGGCTCTGCCAACTGACAGGGCACCACCGTAGCGCATGAGTTTGAGACTTCCACTGTGACAAAACGCTGCCTTCTCTTTACTTAAGATTCAAGTTGAAACCTCCAGATTTGCCTGGGAAAAAAAGTGGTTTTAACTCTGGGTCACTCAACCTCAATTCAGCCTGGCCCAGTTAAGACAGAACTCTAAACATGAATGATGGTTTATGACCACACTGGTTGAATGTGCACATCATACTGTGGGAACCTGTGTCTCTCACTATCTTGCTGAGCTATAACTTTTAGCATCCTTTGCCATTGTTTGTGATGGCTGGGAGCGGTAGTTTAGCTCTGTGTTTCTCAACCTTGGTCCCTGTTAAGACGGTTGGACTTCAACTCCCAGAATTCCCCAGCCAGCCTTGAGAGTTGAAGTCCACCCATCTTGAAGTGCATAAGGTTGAGAAACACTGGTTTAGCCATAGCAAAGGCATGGTTAGTATTGATGGACAGTCAGATCAACTCAGATCAATTCAACTTAGCTCAACTCAAGTCAAGTCAACTCAAGCCAACTCAACTTAACGCAAGCCAAGTCAACTCAAGCCAAGTCAACTCAACTCAAGTGAAAAAAAAAAGCTGGATTCCTAGAACTGAAAAGCCCATGGAATTTTGCCCATTTTGACTCACTTACACAACTTGTGAAATGCCTAAAAAACAACGGGCAGGGGGAATGCAGAACGATTTCTATGGTGCACCTCAAAATCCAATGGGCAACAGAAGGAAAATGGACCAGGGAGATTTGCCAACCACAGAGCCTGTGGTTCAGTGGGGAACTTGCTTAGATGGATGCTTAAAAGCCATCCATTTTCAGAGAAAGGATATAAAAAAAGAAGAATAGAGGAAATGATGAAAGAACTGGACATAAGTCACAATTTTCAGTGCCATTGTAACTTTGAATGGTTTCCCAATGAATGATTGTAAGTCAGGGACTATCTGAATCCATGTGTCATACACAACATGTGTGTAGACATCCAGTAGAAGCTACCATGAGATGAGGGGAGGAAGGACAATATTAGCATGCATCATAACTTGCATTTGCAGAATGACCTAACTCAACGTTTCTCAACCTTGGCAACTTTTAAGAGTGTGGACTTCAACTCCCAGAATTGAAGCTGGCTGGGGAATTCTGGGAATTCTGGGAAACACTGATCTAATTGGTGCTTGTCACATCATTTCCCTTCCTTACAAGAGCCCAAATTTGATGCTTCAGAATAAGCCCACATAGGAGAAAGGAGGGGAAAAAATTGCAAGACAGGCAGTAGCACCTGGGAAAAGTAGAACATGAGAATGCACACCCAGGCAGAGAGATGAAGAGAATCAAGATTTCAGATCTGATCTGGATATTTTCAAGATTAAAATTAGCTCAGGGCATGCAAATTAAACTGATGGGATAATAATTTTAATAACTCGCTGCAGAGACGGAGTGCCTCAATTTAAAGTGACTTCAGGAGTTGCAAACAGGAAGATGAAAGGTTCAAATTTAATAAGAGCTTTAATCTGTGCACATGTAAACATACACACAACCTTGTTGTTGTCAAACAAAAGGATTGGGGTGAGTGGGAATTATGCTAATGGTGAAAAGGGTATAGAGAAAATTTTGCTTTTGAAATCTGCAAGGATTTTTCTGACAAAATAACCAAAGGGACACTGTTCGGTATGGAAGCAAGACTCCAGAATTAATTAATTTCCCTTCTTGTCCTCTGAGTTTTTCTGCCAGATGCTGAGGTGGTGAGGTTTTGCTTCCTCACAGCTAATTTTTTAGCTTATTTTCTTGGGAAATCCCTGCATTAAACCTCTGAGAAGGCAGCACAATCCAAACAAAGTTAATGTAACAAAAAGGCGAACTAAACCAATTGCTGCAGCAACATCCAACGTCAAATTCCAGAACTCAGAACTCTGGAACACCTTATTCATGAGAGGGGTGGCATATAAATTTAATAAGTTAAAATAATTTTTTTAAAAAACATCACAAGCCATTTATAATATTTTGTGTAGGAGAAACAAACTTTTGTGGCCTTTTGAGGCACTTTGAGTAAGTTCATCTGGCCAACATAGGTATTCCAATCTGGAGGACTACATCCACACATATCCCAAAGGTGCTTTTTGCAAAAGGGCAACTGGATTTTCTTTTTCCTTGAAGATGTTTTTCGCTTCTCATCCAAGAAGCTGCTTCAGTTCTGATTTCAGTTCAGTTAGAACTGAAGAAGCTTCTTGGACGAGAAACAAAATGTCTTTCAGGAAAAACAAAGTCCAGTTGCCTTTTGAAAAAGCACCTTTGAGATATCCATGACCTGGATGACTGAACATCTCCATAGACATCCATGCACATCCCAGGTCTGATCTTGGGTCCTGCAGCTCTTTTGGGACTCCACACAGCTAAATGGGGATGTCAAGGGGTCAGGAGGCAAGTCACCCCTCCCAGAAGTCAACTAACCAGCTCACAACTAGGAGTCAGACTAACAAGAACTAGAAAGCTGTTTTAATGTTCAGAAAAATCAAGGGTGCCTTAGGAATTGCATACATTGCAATTCTAGGTCATAAACACACACATACCCGTTTGAGGAAATTCATCTCAAGAACCTCAAGGATGGTGTCCCTCCATCTTTCCTGCAGAGGTCAACAGCTTGGGGTCTCCAAGGCTTATAGGAGACCCCCAAACCTCTTAAGTGCCATCTCCATCTATCACAGCCTCTTTGAAAGTTGCGGTCCAATTGCATTTTATCACGCAAGTGAAGGAAACAAGTGAAGCACCGGAAGAGCAAGCTATTAACTGCACTGAATGAAAGGAATAAAGTGAACTGAAGGTGGATGAAATTAATATCAAAAGGGCAGCACATTTTGACCTGCTCCTGCCTAATTCCTTGACCTGGACCCAACCAACTCTTTGGAAGGAGACTTTCTGTCTGCATTAAGAAGTCACCTTAACAAAGATTGCCCACCCCAGTTTCTTTGCCCAAGGAAGATCCCCTTGTCTATGGCTGTGACTACTCACCAATGGACCGGATTCATGGAGAGCAATGGATCCCTGTTGGACAGGAAAAGGGCTGAGCTTTCAACAACAGCAAGATCTCTCCAACCTTTCATGGAGAGGTTTGAAGGACTTCCCATCTTGCTAAGACTGAAGAGGAGGACTTGTGACTTTGATTCCCGTTTCCCCCAGCAAACATGCCCAAGGTCAAAGAATGACTGGTTGGTAATTCAAAATATCCAGACAGCGTTCAGTGGCCCCAGGATTGTGTCACCAGATCTCTTCACCAAGACACAAAGGGGTGGGGAGGACCAAGTGTTTTCCCCAGAATCTCCACTGGGGAGAAACCACTCAAGGAACTCAAGAACTCAAGGACCCTACCTTCAAACTCCGCTGGAAGTCTGGGGATCGCTGCGTCCCGTACGCTGAGGACCAGCAGCTTCTGTTTCTGGACCAGTTGAAGACCACCTTCGCCAACCGCTCCACGGATTTCTTTATCTCTCCTGTGAGAGTTGCCAACTACCAGCCTTCCTCCTGCCTTGTGGGTGTCCCTCCAAGGCACAGGGCACTGTAGGGCGACGCAGCATGATTCCGGAAACAGCCGCCTACCCCCCTCACGATCCTTTGTAGACCTGGGGCCTATTTATAGCAGGAAGGGAAGGCCCAGACTGCCTCACTTCCCCTTCTCTTCAGCTCAGAGATGGTTCTCAGCACAGTTCCTCCTGTGAGAAGCAGAAAGGAAGTGTTGTGTAGGAGTCCTCTGCTCACCTCTAAGGGAGAAAGAGCAAAGGGGAAGGTCCAACCGCTGCAAATGGGTTGTGGGTTGAGAAGAAGGACCTCTGGAAGATGACCATCTCAAACTAAACGGAGAAACTTGGAGGAACAGGTTGAAGACCTCCGATGGATTGGCCAAGCTAACTTAAATCCACTCGGTCTTTGAGAACCTTCTCCTGCTCCATGATGAAAGGGCTCCGAAACCCGTTGGCAGGTCTTCTGGTAGGACCAACCAAGCAAGACTTTGGGACAGCAGACACTTCGATGGGGAGAGGGACAATTTGATGGATGCCTGCTTTGCTGTTTACTCTGGAAAGGAGCTGTCTGCACAAGTCTTGGGTGGACATTAAGGAACATTATCTAACCCTGTCCTTGAGCATTGGGTCAACTTCAGAACCTCCTAAAAGTCAGTCCCTGATTGATCTCTAGTCAGTTGCAAAAGAGGTCCATCCTGTCGCCCAGAATGAGAAGTTTCCAAGCGTACATCAGATGCTAACAGAAGTTGAGCAAAAATTCTGCCCAAGAAAATTCCACTCAGTGTTTTGTTTATTATTTGCATATTTCACTCTGTGTTTTGTTCATCGCAAAGAAAGAGGAAGTGCATCGGATGTTAACAAGAGAGAGACACACACACCCTTCCTTGGCTGACAATCTCTCAAAGTCTGCTTCGTATTGCGAGATATTTGCTGCAAATCACTTCTTTGCGGCTCTCTGTTCATCATGAGGACTAGAAACCTGATTTTTTTTTTCATTTCTGACGATAAAAGGTTCTCAGAAAAGATGAGGGGTTGCGCTTGCAATCCAACTGCCATGGTTTTTATTTGGAACAGCAGCAGGCTTCAAATCCATGGAGATGGCTGGCAGTATCGGAATCTTATGCGTCACGGCACAGTCCCTCGTTTAGTGACTGCCTCATTTGCAGTGACGGTAGCGCTGAAAAAGTCCCTGGGTGGCTTAATCCTCGGACTGACCACTTTCATAGTTGTAGTAAAGCAAAGGAAAGCTGAAGTCAAATCAGTTCCTCTTAGTGACCGCTTAACGCCAGTCCCAACTGTAGTCACTAAATGAGGACACTTCGTGAAGATCTAGGAGGATGCTCACCTTATCGTTGGTTTCTAGAAATGGCGGGGGGGGGGAGAAGAAGATGGCAGAGAAACAGGGTGAGATTTTGGACCTGTCATTTCATGTTTCCCGTGAAGTCTTACAAGTCAAGCATTGTCTCCACTTGCTGAGTCAGCAGGCTGAGCGCAAAGTCGTAAAAATTTATTCTAAACGGGTCCAATGATTTTATTCTCCAATCATAAATATGGAATTTAATTAGCGGTTTGCTGATGATGAAGTTAGCAGGGCAGACGAGACGGGTAGAGACACCCGCAGTTTTCAAGCACAAAACCACACAAACGTGAAACAAGAACAAAAATAATATTTCCCATGATGCCAAAGTCAATAAATCTTTGGGTAACCCAGCGAGAAACACCTCCCCACACACACACACACACTTGATGTTCTAATTCAAGATTTGGTCCTTTGGACCCTGGACCACTTCTCCTCTATTTCCTGGGTGAAAACTGCGAGGGGGGGGGAATTGGTGGGGTCTGGTGGCTGATGGCCTTGAGAATTACTCACTCAGCCAAGTTGAAAGGCGCCCTTGAGGTCATCAAGCCCAGCCTCCCGCTTGGCGCCGACGAAATGTAACCCCAACGAAGCTATCAGCTACCACTCCATCCCAAAACACAGGCAGTCCTTGACGTAGAGCAATTTGTTTAGTAACCGTTTGAAGCTACAACAGAACTCCTGACCGTTTTTTCATTCTTATGACCATTGCACCGTCCCCACGGTCACGTGATCAAAATCCGGACGCCCTGGCAACTGGTTCATATTTATGACGGTTGCACAGCCCCGGTGGCTCATGGGATCCCCTTTTGTGACCCTCTGACAAGCAAAGTCCATGGGGGAAGCCAGGTTCATTTAACGACCGTATAACTAACGTAGCCACCGCAGTGATTCACTTATTAACTGTAGCAAGAAAGGTCGCAAAATGGGGAAAAAAAATCATTTAGCAACTGTTTGGCTGAAATGTTGGGTTCAGTTTCGGTCGTAAGTCAAGGACTACCTCTATGTTTCCTACCTTTTAGTTGTTTTAATAAGTTCAGTGGATCTCCTGCTGCCTGATTCCACTTCTGGGCTGCTTAGAGATCAACCCTCTCTGTGTTTGCCATCCTGTTAATCAGTTTTTCCCCCCTCCCTCCTTGACAGTATTTGTATCTCCCAGCTTTTGTTCTCGACAAAAAACACCGGAGCTTTGTCTTAAAGGAGAAAGGGAGGGGGGGGGGTTGAATGGGACTTTATGGACCCCCATCTTTACGTTGACTTCATGGCAATACAATGGCGGTTTGGCTTTCTGGGGCCAGTTCTTTGAAACAAACCACTATTTACAGCGCCCACCTCTTTGTAATGTTTTGACAATGCTTTGTGGATGTAACCTTTGCAACACAAAGCAGATCGGGCCTTGTGAGCCCAGCCGTGCCAAGCCGCTTTCCCCTGGAGGGGTTCCAGAGAAGCTGGCCGGATGTTTTTCAGAGCTGTTGGCTAGAAGATGAAGGTCCTGGACTGACGTTGTTGATAAGATTTTGTCAACCTTTCATATTCTCTTGTTTTGGCTTGGCTGATTCCCCACGCGGCAGAGAGCGAAGAAAATTGATCGGGAGGCATCCAGTACCGTCGCTTTGCTCTTTGATCGTAACCTTTGTCAACCTTTCACGTGTCCTGGGATCCCAACTCCCAGGGTTCCCAGCCACTCCATCACTGGCCGGTGGCCACGCTGACAAGGGATACTGGGAGTATCTAAGGGAGGGTGGAGAGAATCGCACAGTAAATCTCTATAATTTCTAATGGCTGTTTGCATCCGTTTCTTGGGTCTTCTTCACCCATATTGTCTGGGCTGCTTCTAGCTTTCTGAAGTCAGTGTCTATCCAGGCTGCAAACATCTGAACAACCACTGGAGGGCAGCAATGGACTCACATTTTCTGTGCATCGGCTGCTTCCCGGTGGTCCCTTTGAGTATTGCCGCCCAGAGATGTCATCCGCATCCTCCCTGCTTGTAACCATTTATTACTCCCCTGCAAGAATTGCGCAAACTCCTGGTTTACTTTTCTATAGTCACCTCCTGGTTTTTTTTCCCAAAGCATCCTGGACACCTGTTAAATGAAGAAGCATCCCAAGGAATAAAAGAGCTGTGAAAAACAAAATAAAACAGGCAAGAGCAGAGTATATTTTGAAACTCAGCTGGTGCTATTTCCCCGGGGCTGTAGTGGAAAGGAGTGTAGCTCAAATAAAATAAAATATAAAATAAAATAAAGAGGAAAACATGTTGGCGCTTGAAGTAGTTTCTCTCTTCCCCTTTTTTTAAAAAATACACAACTAGTTGGCTTCCTGCCATCAGCACCAATTATACACTTCAGAGGGCAGCCCATTAAACTTCCAAAAGCTTACTAACAAAGTGAAACAGAAAAGCTCACCCCTCCCAAATGTTCACCTCTATTAAAATTATTGACCTGAGCTGAAAGGGGGGAGGGGAGGGGAGGGGCAGAGAGAGGTTGAATGGAGAGATGGAGCTGCTGAAAAACTCCTCTAGATATATTGCAGGTGGATCTGCAGAGAGTCGCCTAAGTAGACCTTGAAATCTGAGCTTAAATGGAAGAGAAGAAGATGAAGAAAAAGAATCCAGAAAGCCAAGGACCTGGGGCATTTTAATGATCCCTAATTACAGGTCAATGTAATCAGATTTCCATGTAATTACAAAGAGGGCGGGAAAAGCATAGAGTTGGGAGTTATACAACTTGTTGACATGGTTGGAAGACCTGAGAAGATCATCTATGGTCATGAAGGACCTTATGAAGGACTTAGACCTGGCAGAAACTGGGAAGAGGTAAAGGACTGCCAAGGTCCCTTCCAACTCTGTTATTCTGTTATTATGATGAACAGTTGCAGGAACTGTGTATGTCTAGTCTTATGAAGAGAAAGATTAGGGGGGATATGACAGTTGAATTCAGTACCTGAGGGGCTGCCACAAAGAAGAGAGGGGTCACCCTATTCTCCAAAACACCAGGACAAGAAGGAGAAGACAAGAAGCAACAGATGGAAATGAACCAAGGAGAGAAGCAACCTGGAACTAAGGAGAAATTTCCTGACAGGGAGAACAATTGATCAGTGGAACAACCTGCCTCCAGAAGTTGTGGGTGCTCCATCACTGGAGGTTTTCAGGAAGAGATTAAATAGCCATCTGTGTGAAATGATATTGTGTCTCCTGCTTGAGCAGGGGACTAGAAGACCTTCCAACTCTTGTTATTCAACCCTCTCAATCCAGCGAGGAAGAAGAGAGGAAGCACCCCCCACTCTTCCCAAAATTATTCGCTTGAAATATTTGTATGCTGACTTTGTCCTCTCAAGAGTAAATGCAGCTGGCCAAGAAAAATAATAAATTTACAGTTTGCAAATTGAAGGGAAAGCCAGAGAAACGTAGCCTGCTGTATAAATGAAAGAGAAGATAAACAAGAGGCCAACTTTTGGGGTCTTGAAATTCAAGGATGTAGATTTTTTTTTTCCCCATCAACTTCCTAACCTTTTTCAAATACAATCTGGACACAAAGAGAATTGTGTGTAAAGAGTGTTACGTTTGCAGATGACAGGTGCCGTGTCAGCCTGTTTAATTCTTGGTTATAAAGGATTTGCATATCTTCTTTTTTCCATGCTCCATCGTTTTTTTGGGGGGGAGAAACAGAAATAAGGATTCTTTGTTTCTGGTTGGAGATTTGGGGTGCTCATAATTCCAGAAATTCGGAATAACAGAGTTGGAAGGGACCTTGGAGGTCTTCCAGTCCAACCCCCACCGTACCATTTCAGATAAATGGTTGTTCAATCTCTTCTTGAAAACCTCCAGTGATGGAGCAACCACAAGTTCTGGAGGCAAGTCTTTCCACTGGTTAATTGTCCTCACTGTTAGGAAATTTCTCCTTATTTCTAGGTTGCTTCTCTCCTTGAAAAGTTTCCATCCGTTGCTTCTTGTCCTGCCTTCAGGTGCTTTGGAGAATAGCTTGACTCCCTCTTCTTTGGGGCAGCCCCTCAAATACTGGAATACTGCTATTATGTCCCCCCTAGTCCTTCTTTGCACTAGACTAGACATATTTGAGGCTGGTATTTATTAACCCATTAATGTCAAACACATTTGCTGGGTTTTCTAAAATGCAGGCAGTGTCCGATTTCAACCGTCTGTTTAGCAACTGCTTGAAGTTACAAGGGCACTGAAAAAAATAACTTACGAACCAGTCCTCGGATTTACGACCATTGCAACATCCCCATGGTCACGTGATCCAAATTTGGGCGCTTGGCAACTTAGCATCTATTTAAGATGATTGCAGCATCCCGGGATCATGTGATCACTATTTGCCACCTTCCCAGCTGGCTTCTAACCAGCAAAGACAATGGGGAGGGAAGCTGGATTCGCTTAAGGACGGTGTGATTCACTTACCAACTGCAGGGATTCACTTAACCAATGATGTTTGATCCTTTGGGTTTATGTCAAACGATGGGAAATCAATTTAATGACAAAAATGAATAAATGCACGTCAATTAAACTCAGCATCCAGATGAAGATGTCGTTCTGGTTTGTGGATAACATTTGGGCACTCTGTACAAATCTGACGAGCTGGGGGTGCTAAATCTAGTTTATCTGTAAATAGAACATAAATGCAAGAAAACTGGAGGCAACCCTTTGCACAAATATTTACATGCATGAAACTTTAAAAAAAAAAAAATCATAAATGGAGTCAGAATCCCAACAGAGTAAAAATGAATTGGCCCCAAAGATACACATGATGTAGAACGCCAAATAAATTGGGCACTTCCTGGAAATTGGAGACCGCTAGGAAAAAAACCCCAGCACCATGAAGCAAAACAAACATAAGCAGCAACTGGAGCACAGCAAACTTGATTTCTTCCTCATATGAGAAATGCTGGGTTTGCTGCCCAAAAAAATGAGGAAAAAAAAAAGGAAAAAAAGACTTGGAAATGTTCAGGCAGGTCTCTTAAAAAAGAAAAGATAACAGTAAGTGGCTTTCCCCCCCCCAAAAAAATAAATAAAAACCGGCAAGCTTGACAGGGAAGATTGTCAGAGAAAACAGCTGAGCTATCTGGACCAGATATTCGATCCTCCTGTAAAACCCAATTATTATTGGACTATTGTTGTTATTATTTTGATGAGCTATGATTGCCTCATTTCCTGAGGGCCTAAAAGGGGGGAAAACAGAGATGGGTGGGGGGAGAGAAGAAAGATTTGCTAGCAAAGTGTTAACAAGGGATGAGATGGAGAGAGAGAGAGAGAAAGAAAGAAAAAAAGAAAGAAAGAAAGAAAGAAAGAAAAAAAGAAAGAAAGAAAGAAAGAAAGAAAGAAAAAAAGAAAGAAAAAGAGATGATAGAGAGATAGACGATGAGAGAGATGAGAGAGCAGAGATAGACACAGAGAAAAAGAGAGAGAAAGAGAGAGATCATAGAGAGACAGATGAGGAGATAGATGAGAGAGAGAAAGAGAAAAAGAGAACAAAAGAAAGAGTGAAAGAGAAAGAGAAAAAGAGAACAAAAGAAAGAGTGAAAGAGAAAGAGAAAAAAGAGAAAGAGATAGACAGATAATAGAGAAACAGACAAATGAGATAGATGAGAGAGACACACAGAGATAGAGAGAGAAAGAGAAAAAGAGCTAAAGAAAGAAAAAAGAAAGTGAGAGAAAGAAACAGAAAGAAAAGAGAAAGAGAGAGAGAGTGAGATGGAAGAGCTGTAGGCAGTGACTTTTTCTTTCTAAAGCCTGGTATGAAGTGACAGCTATGTCTAGAAGCAAAAGCAAAAGCCTTCAGAGGGATGGCAATGTGTGATCACACTTCTCCAGGCCTTTTTTTTTTTTTTTTTTACCTCTTTCCATCTCTTTCAGACTCTTTTTTTCCCCTCTCGTTTTTTTTGCAGAGTTGAAACATGCCAGATCTCTCTCTCTCTCTCTCTCTCTCTCTCTCTCTCTCTCTCTCTCTCTCTCTCTCTCTCTCCCTCTCTTTCTCTCCTCCCCCTCTCTCTTTCCCTCTTTTTCTTTCACTTTATCTTTCCCCCCCCCTCTCTCTTTCTCCCTTTCTCTTCTCCCTCTCCACCTTGTAGGTTTTGTTTTGCTGTTTTCTGCCCTTATGGCTGAAATAAATGGTTTCACGATATTCGGTGGACTTCCAAAGGTTGAATATAAATCAAAGCAGTCGATGAATCAGACCACGCTCTCCGAGTTGGGTCTATTCATTATGCTAAGCCATGGTTAGCATAACAAGGTCTGTCCGCCTGGCTGGGTTGTTCTCACTTCGCATGATCCTCAAGGATGCCTGCTGGCCACAAGCGTCACAACGCCAAAACCAGACAAATAGTTGCCACCGGACAAAGTGGAACACCCGGTTGGTCACAAATCAAATCAGGTCGGTCACACAAGGACCCGCTTTACGACCGTCTTGACGTATGACTGTAACTGGGAAGCTCCCTTACCATCATAAATGGAAGCCAATCCCCTTGAAATGACTCCATCGCAGTCTTCTTTGTCCTGTTCATTGTTAATCCCGTCCATTTGTTTTGGGGAGTTTATAAATCCAACTCTGCCTTTGTATCAGTTTTGATTCTTTTCTTTTTTTTATTTTTAACCGGTATGGAATGCAAAAATGTTTTAGCAGGAAGGGAGTCCCAGGCCAAAGCAAATATGTTTGCTAATTAAGTGCAGTTTTTTGGGACCTAAGAACAAGTCTCCAGGAGGAGAAATCCGGCAGTAGAAAATAGAGTGGATTCTTGCCTATTCTTGAGAGTCCAAAAGACAGGAAGCGTCAATGAATTGATTCTTTTTTTTGAAAGCGGACACATCTTTCCGTTGACCCTTGGAAAAGGAGATTTTGGGAGGGCTAAAAGACCCCAGTCGCCTCCAATCCTTCCCTCCCCATAGCTGAGGACTACATGTGACCTTCCTCTGGGGAGAACCAAGAACTTGTCACCTCTGTCCATTCCAATTGTTAACCATTCTGGAGAGCATGAAGAAGACGGCGCCGAGGAAAATAACACCTCTGGATTGAAAAAAAGCCATTAAAAAGCTCTGATTTAAACCTGTCGTAAAATCCCAAAGTGCCAACGCTGCATTTGAGGGTTTCCAGGCGCAGGGAGAGAGAAAACTATCCATTTTGAGGCATCATCACTCATCTTTCTGAGGCGTGCATGAACTCATACGCTCCCATCTAGCTATAATAAATATTTCTGGGCTGGTAAACAATTTCATTTCCTCGGCAGGATCATCCAGCTGGTCCCCTTTGGGTCCTTTTCCGGGGAAGAGACAGGATGCGGCCGCTTTACTTGGAACCTCGGCTTTCGGATGGACTCCGGCAGTCCAAAATGTTGGCTTCTTTGACCCATAAGAAAGTGAGCTTGGGCTAAGCCTAAGAAGCTGGTTAAATGTCAGTGAAGTTGGAGTGCAGAGGGAACTGAAGCAATGTGCAACCTTTTTAGTTGCCTTCCTTCCTCTCTCCCTCTCTCCCTCTCTCCCTCTCTCCCTCCCTCCCTCTTTCTTTCTTTCTTTCTTTCTTTCTTTCTTTCTTTCTTTCTTTCTTTCTTTCTTTCTTTCTTCTTTCTTTCTTTCTTTCTTCTTTCTTTCTCTTTCTTTCTTTCTTTCTCTTTCTCTTTCTTTTTTTCTCTTCCTTTCTTCCTTCCTCCCTCCCTCTCTCCTCCCTCCCTCCCTCTTTCTTTCTTTCTTTCTTTCTTTCTTTC
>NW_015387190.1:736278-746906 GCF_001527695.2 Protobothrops mucrosquamatus | reverse complement strand
TTTCTTTCTTTCTTTCTTTCTTTCTTTCTTTCTTTCTTTCTTTCTTTCTTTCTTTCTTTCTTTCCCTTCCTTCCTTCCTTCCTTCCTTCCTTCCTTCCTTCCTTCCTTCCTTCCTTCCTTTCCCTGAGAGTCTTGTGGGGTACCAGTTCACCTAATCAGGAAGCTAGACAGGTATCTTGTTCCTGTCAGGTGAGGGCTACTATTTCTATGAAAAATCTCAGCTATATTTGATATTTTGATATTTTTTTTAACCAGGGATGTTTCTTTGGCCAGGCCACCAATTCCACCTTGAGCAACCCCTATAGAAAAGCCCAACTAAAAACCCTGGAGAGATAGCCGGGCAGATTCACACAATATGCAAAGGTAAAACGTGGTTTGCTTGTTCATGCACAACAAGATGCTTACTTTCAACTGTGGCTTACGACTTAACGTGGTGCAAGAATCCACACCCCACTGCAATTTATTCAGCCAACTATAGTACAGTTTTTTCTTCTGCTTCAGCCCTGTCTACGGAGCTGCTCTTCTTGAGAGTAGATGCCGCAGTGGTTTAAAGGTTTCCCTTATAGAAATCTCACCCCCCCAATCTTTCTCCTTCCCCCTTGCAAAGATGCCACCCGCCCACCCTCCGTGTCGCGACATGCCGGTTCCTGCTCGAGCGCCCCCTTCCTTTTACAGAACCCACCGCGGCACATTTTTCCGATGCACGGCAAACCTGATGAATAATTAACGCTAAACTCAAACTTGTCAGAAATAAATGAACAGAGTCCATTCTGGCAATGCTGCATCCTAGATTTATTCTTTATCGCCTTCACTTAGAGGACTTGCTAATCCACAGCAGCCTGCTTGCCTGCCTCGGGGTCTGAATGCCAACAGGTGGATGTTCTACAGGGCTGTCCGAGGCTTTTGCAACGGAGAAGGAAGGTGTGTGTGTGTGTGTCTGGGGGGGGGAGAAGGCTGGTTCTTTTATAGCTCTCTCTTCTTTGGAGTCTTTAAAAGAAGCTGGGGGGGTGCAACTTTGTGTAAATGGCGATGCCTGTTGAGGCTGCCTTTGTTCGCGCAATGCACTGAATGCAAATGTCACTGGGCTAGGCTTGGCAAACACAGATCGGATGAACATATCAGTATTTATGGCTTAACGTATTGTGCAGAAGCCGCCAATGGCAGCTTACTTAATAAAGCATGGTTAAGCACTTGGGGGACTGAGCACCAATTGCATTTTCTGTGTGGCTGACAGTGTCTGCAGCTGGTGCCTGGATCCAGACTCAGTCTGGCCTGGCCCCAGACAGATTTTTCTGGTCCCTCCACATACCCATCCATGATACAGGAGTCAACAATGCAGTTCTAGGCTACATGAACAGAGGGATAGAATCAAGATCACGTGAAGGGTTAATACCACTTTACAAGGCTTTGGTTAGGCCACACTTGGAATACTGCATCCACTTTTGGTCACCACGATGTAAAAAAGATGTTGAGACTCTAGAAAGAGTACAGAGAAGAGCAACAAAGATGATCAGGGGACTGGAGGCTCAAACATATAAGGAACGGTTGCTGGAATTGGGTATGTCTAGTCTTGTGAAGAGAAGGATGAGGGGGGACATGATAGCAGCATTCCAATATTTCAGGAGCTGCCCCAAAGAAGAGGGGGGGTGTCAATCTATTCTCCAAAGCGCCTGAAGGCAGGACAAGAAGCAACGGATGGAAGCTAATCAAGGAGAGAAGCAACCTAGCACTAAGGAGAAATTTCCTGACAGTGAGAACAATTAATCAGTGGAACAACCTGCCTCAAGATGTTACAAAGGCTTTTTCAAAAGACAACTGGGCTTTTTTTTTTCTTTGAAGACTTTTCGTTTCTCACCCAAGGAGCTTCTTCAGTTCTGACCTGTATGACTGAGCATCTCCATAGACACTGGCTTCCAGATGTTGTGGGTGCTCCAACACTGGAGGGTTTTAAGAAGAGATTGGACAATGGGGGGGTGGACTAGACCACCTCCAAGGTCCCTTCCAACTCTGTTATTCTGTTAATCACTTGCAAAGGCATGCTGAGAAGCGCAGGCCATTTGTGAAGCTGCGTTCCAAACTGTGCTCTAAAGACCCCAGATCTGTTTTGATGGATGAAGTCTTCGTTGCCTTCCATTTTGGCAGGATGTCCGTTGCTTCTTCGAACGTGCGTGTTCTGCAAATTTTATTTGCCCGTTTGCTGCTTCGCGGCCCATGATTGTGGGATGCTTTGTCGCTCTAGTTTTGCGAGGCAGCTGTGCCAAGCCTCAGGAGAAACTAAAGATGGAGAGAGTGGTTTGCCAGAGACATTGAACATGTTGTTAGGAAGGACAAAACTCAGTATTACTCTGTGTTATTTTTGCACGAATCAGATTCCGCACCATGAAAATCCCGAGTCAAATTTCCCATTACTTTTACTATGCTACTCGGAGGATAAATGACATCGCCGCAATCAAACTTGGCAATGTGGCATTAAAAAGCCCATTTAAATAAAACATGTAGCTACATGTCATGTTGCGAAGTGCTCTGGAAAAAAAAAACTTACTGTCCTAGAATAGAGCATTCACATATTTTATTCATCCTGCAGACTGTTGCTCTCTCTTTTATCCGTGGACTAAATTGTACACATAGCGCAGGAGGGTTTATCTAAAACAAAACAAAACCCTCCAATCATCCGATCCTTGTCAGATTGGGCTTAAGCTAAACCAGAGCTTGTAAACCAAGACTACATTGGTGCATCTTTTTTTTTTGGGTAGTTTAGGCAGTTGCCTTGTGATAAGATTATCTCCAAACGATGGGGACATTCTTAGGTTTTCCCATTAGATGTTTCCCCAAGGTAGCATCTGCTTGAGTGAGTGGTGTCTCACTTTGTAGATCAAAGGATTCTTTAATAAGTCATAACTGCAGGTTATTTGGGGGCGCGACTGTTTAACAGTGTTTGAAGTGAGCATTGCTGAAGAAAAAAGAGGCTTGTTTTATTACATGACATTTTTGAGGTGTAATTCTTGATAAGAGAAGGATCCTGGAACAGAAGAGGGGGGGAGAAATCTTGATCCACCTAGGAGAAGCAGAGACAGAGCCTGCAGGTGGAGTCAAGAGAGGAATTAGCCTGGAGTCATTACATTCCCACAAATGTAAGTCCAACCCCTCTTGAATTCTGTAAACTCTTATTTCGCACCGATTTAGTGGTGACCGTTAGTTGACTAGTTGACTGTGTATAGACGTGAGCAATGCATCAGCTTAACTGGAGTTTAACATGTAGTCCTGATTCTTCGTCTCTCCTAGAAGACCATCCTGGGCTCTTGTTAGACTTATTGTCCCAAAATCAATCCATTGAGATCAGGCCCAGCCCAAGAATGACATAGAACAATCTAGTCAAAGTTCAATGTCTATGGAGATGCTCAGTCATCCAGCTCATGTCCCAAAGGTGCTTTTTCAAAAGGCAACTGGACTTTCTTGTTTTCAGTTCTGAACTGAATAAGCTTCTTGGATGAGCAGCAAAATGTCTCCAAGGAAAAATCAAGAAAGCCCAACTGCCTTTTGAAAAAGCACATTTGCGATAGTCCAGGTTCAGTTCTTTATTTGCTTTATTTCCCATCCGGTAGACAGAATCTTGCCAGACTCAACCCTTACTACTCTCACCCCAATGGATATACCCTGCAAGATTACAGGAAGTGGCTATGCTAACTCTCTTTCTCTGTCTTCTATCCAGCTCCCTTCTTCCTGGGGAACAGCAACTCCACTGTAGTCCATCACACCACTTCCCCTTCTGCAGACACCAACCGTCACAATTGGATCCATCTGGAGATGCTTTGAGGAAGCTGTGCACAGTTCCTGCAGAGTCTTGGAACATCTTCGGGCCTCTGGGACTGAAGTCTCTGCAGGAATTCTTTCGGAGAAGAACATCCATTTTGGAGCAAGCACCACTTGCCTCCCAATATGGCTGCTTTCTGTATGTCGTGAATCGATGCCAGATCAGATTACGAGACAATAGTTGCTGGAAGGCTGGGTCTGTTTGATATGCAACTGAGCACCGAATCTGTTATATTACTTTTTGAGAAACATATTTTCAACGTCCCCGGTTTCATCACTCTGAGGCGCGTGCATTTTCCCCCCCTGCTGCTCGAAATTTGTCAGATTGAGTTTTTAAGCCCTTGATAAGTAACGCCAACCAAACATTTAACTAAGACGCAGCTGTACGCGCACACAGACACAGTGGTTTTAAACTCAGGGAGCTCATTAAGACCACAACTAAAGACAATCCTGAGTAAACAGAAGCGTTGTCAGTTCAGTTCCTCTCCGCTCTGGATATTTTTCCAAACAACAGCTCCGACGTTTGACAGTCCTCATCACTTGGTTTTGGGTGCATGCCGGTGATTAGCGAGCTACATTCGTTAGCTGAAAATCTTTGGCTTGAGAAGCGAGATGTCCCCAATTAAAGAAACTAGAGTTTTACAAAATAGGGAAATGATATAGAACGGGCCATCTTAGACGATGACCTTACACAATGAAATACTGTATTTGGACTTGCAAATCCTACAAGGTCCAGTCTGGTAAAAAAAACCTACCAATTAAAACAAACAAAGAGCTAGGTTAATGCTATAAAGGTAATCCTCAATTTATAACCACAGCTAGGACCAGAATTTCCACAGCTAAGCAAAGTGGTTTTTAAGTAAGTTATGCCCAATTTTATGACCTTTTTGTCATGGTTGTTAAATGAACCATTTCATCTGAGATTCCAGGCGCATGTCTTCAAACTGGACTGGGCTGGTATATTTTTCAGTCTCTGGCGTAAGGATACCAGGAGGAGGAGGAATGATGGTGAAGTAGAAGTAGAAGGAAGATGGTGGAGGAGAAGGGGAAGGAGAAGGAATGATGGTGGAGGAGGAGGAGAAGGAGGAGAAGGAGAGGAGGAGAAGAAAAGATGGTGGAGGAGAAGGACAAGGAATGATGGTGGAGGAGGAGGAGGAGAAAGAGAAGGACAAAGATAAGGAGAAGGAGAAAGAATGGTGGTGATGGAGAAGGAGAATGAGTGCTGGTGAAGGAGAAGGAGAAGGAAGAGAAAGAGAAAGAGAAAAAGAGCTTTGACAGTTCTTTGGTCCTGATTGATCCCAGCGCTCTTTCAACCTGCCTCAGTTCAGCTGCTAATATTTTTTTTTCATCCTTTCACCACAGGCTAATAAATCTTGGAAGTGAGGAGGAAATGGACACCACACAAACCCACGGAGAGCAGACTCCTTCACAGCCGTATCCAGGTCAACTTACTGCAACTCCTTCCAAAACTGATACTTCTAAAAAGCTTTTGAATATTTCAAGAAGTCCATCCTCAATGTTTTAGGATATTTAAATTAGAAGAAATGACTAGATAATAAATAAGAAACAGTGCTGGCTGAGGAGAAATAAGTCACTGTTAGCAGTGGATTAATAGTTCATTTCTATTTCTCCACCAAGATTGTCCTCTGGGGAGCCAGAGATTTATCTTCAAGTGAAGCCAATCTGCAGGGAGTGGTGCTCCTGCTAGACACCTAGACACCATCCGTTGTTTTTGACTATATCCAGCACCACCTTCCTCTTTCCTCTGTCTTCTTGTGCAAATGTTCACACAGAGAATATGAAACATTAAATATCAGGAAATAGGTCCCTGTTCCTGTAAGTAGTTCATCTAATTCTGACCAGGAGATGAAGATAGGGTGAAGGAATACTTAGCTGGGAATACCTAAATGTAGTGAAGTCCTTCCTTCCTTCCTTCCTTCCTCTCATTTCATCTCCTTGCTTACTTCTTCTCTTTCATCTTCCTTCCTTCCATCCATCCATCCATCCTCTCCTACTTCCCTCCCTCCCTTCTTTCCTTCCTTCATTCCTTCCCTTCATTTTATCTCTTTCCTTATTTCTTCTTATTTCATCCCTTCCACCATCCATCCATCCATCCATCCATCCATCCATCCATCCATCCATCCATCCATCTGCTCTCCTACTTTCCTTCCTGCCCATCTCCTTCCTTCTTTCCTTCTTTCCTTCTTTCCTTCTTTCCTTCTTTCCTTCTTTCCTTCTTTCCTTCTTTCCTTCTTTCCTTCCTTCCTTCCTTCCTTCCTTCCTTCCTTCCTTCCTTCCTTCCTTCCTTCCTTCCTTCCTTCCATCTTCCACTCTCCTTTCCTTCCTTGTTTTTCTTGATCCAAGACAAGCTTTCATTCGATGAAAATTTTAGTATCAATGGAGTCACTTTTTGATATCATAAGTCACCATTTTTGTCTAGCTAACATATTAACTTGACGGTGTAATCCTCTAAAATCACCTAGCATGGCTGGCTGGAGAATTCTGGGAGTTGAAGTCCACAGATGTTAAAGTCACCTGGAGTTGGCAAACCGTGCTCTAAGGAGGGATCTGGTCGGGAATCAGGGCTTTGACAGCTTGGATCCCCTTTACATGGCTTGGATTGCACGTAGGCAGAAAAAGAGCCCTTTTCCTATGCGCATCTTGGTTGGAAGTCCATTAGCCAGCATGAGTGCTCAAGCACACAGACACGCTGTAGATGCGAATGGTTCCAGAAGGGCTGTTAGAAAACTGCAGTCGGTTGGTTTGCAGGTTTCCAAATATTCCCATAGCTGATGTCCCGACATCTTTGTTGTCATTGTTTATTTAACAGCCTCGTTGCTTTAGCGCTCTACGCAGGGGGAAAGAAAAAATGCTGCAATCTAGCTTTTGTGGTAGAAATCGGTGCCGTTGACACTGCCCGATAGTGAGCAGCCCAACAGTGCCATCTGATGGGGTATGGAGTGGTGTAGGAAACGTGCCGATCAATCATGTTCGCTCAGGCAGATGGGCTGAGGATGGAGAAGAATTGCTTCCCTTCCACTTCTTTCTGAAAACGTATCCCTGTTTTAAGCTTTCCCCATCAATCATCCCCAAAGTTTGAGCTGGAACCGTTCCGAGCAACTCCTTAAAATGTTCCATATAAATGAAAATGTCGAACTGGAGGATGAGATTAGAGCTATATATGGACACGAGTCAGTGGCTGCTCAAATTTGCAGACTCAAATATATCTGCAGGAAGGGGTCAAAAAGTCAAGGTAGAAGATGGGATGATGCAACACACAAAGACAAAGACAAACACTCTCTCTCTCTCACACACACAGATGGAGCTTTAATCCTGCCATCATGAGTTGATGCCCATATCCTGCAGACAACCCTAGATTGGTATCTGCTAGATTGCCAAATGTCCAGCTATGGTCTTGTGCTAAATTGCCAAGGCAGAGCCGTTCTGTTGGGTCTGATCCCAGTTCCTTCCTTCATATTTATTTTGGAGCTATTTTAACTCCATTTAGTCAGTATTTCCTGTTTAGCCATGCAGTCCTATTCTTAAGGTAGGTCTGTGCCCTCAGGACGAACTCAGACTGAAAATATGTGCAGGCTGTAACTATAGAATTATGTTAACATCTGTGGAATAATTCTTAGGAAGTACAGGAGAAAATAATTACTTTACTAAAAAAAGGGGGGAAAAATATCCAGTTCTCATAAAAGCATGCACTAATGCACTTAGCTGTCAAACAAAATGGTGCTTTAAAATGACGGAGGATTCCAGAGTGCTATAAAGATGTAAAAAGTGTAAAATGCAGAAAACATTTATTTTAAGCAACGTGTTTCATACTGATGATCCTATCTGGGTTTCTAAGGGCAAAGAAAGATCTAATTCAGCCATAGGAAGGCAAAATTTGGGTTAAACCATAACGTAGCTTGATTTGGGTCTCGCTAGAGGTGTGAACTCAGGCACAGTGCCTTACTTAGGGCTGAAACAAGCCATGGTTTATTGTGATTCATGGACCTAGTCAATGAATCCCAATGCAGGAAGGCTATCACCAGTTGGATGTTGGTGAAGAACTATAATGGATCTGCCCTTGGAACTTCAAATGGTTGCTAAATGGATGGTTGAGGACTACCCATAAGTGAAATAGATGATTCCCAGACTGACAAGGGTTCTGAAGACCATTACATGGTTTTGAAGGCCTTCATGTAAACTTCCTCTTTATCAGCAAAGAGACTTGCCTACTTGCTGCCATCCTAGGAAGCCTGTTAGAAAATCGGAAGATCTCCTCATGAATTAGGAAAACTGATTCCATAGGAGAAACGATCCCATTTCTGGAATTCTTGAAATCCATTTCATCTCAATCAACCTCACACATTTTCATGATGCCTTCTTACTAGCCCACAGCCTTGGCCTCCTCTCTATGAAGACTCAACACTAGCTTACGTGAGTTGTCCTGATCTTCTAAGCAAGAATGAAAGGGTCCTTGGCAACTTTAAGATGGGTGGACTTCAAGCCCCAGAATTCCCAGCCAGCTTAGAATTCTGGGAGTTGACGTCCACCCATCTTAAAATTGCCAAGTTTGGGAAATCTTGCTTTAAACTCCTGCTGTGTGTTGCATAAGAATGTCTCCAAACAGAATAGAGCTGGAAGAGACCTTAGCAATCTTCTAGTCTAGCCCCCTGCTCAAGCAGGAGACCCTATATCATTTCAAATAAATGGTTGTCCAGCCTCTTCTTAAAAACCTCCAGTGATGGAGCACCCACAACTTCTGGAGGCAAGCCATTCCACTGGTTAATTGTCCTCACTGTTAGGAAGTTTCTCCTTAGTTCTAGGTTGCTTCTCTCCTTGATTTGTTTCCATCCGTTGTTTCTTGTCCTGCCTTCAGGTGCTTTGGAAAATACTGGACTTGTCATATACCTGATTCTTGGAAAACTGTGCCTTAACATCTCTCTGTTCCGCCAGGCACCAACTGGGTGCCAAAACACTTGATTTTTAAGAAAAGTGATTTCCACAGCAGGTGTTGGCAATTAACAGGAACGAATCGGTATCGTGTTTGCCAATGTAACCTTTCCACTTTTAGGAGGCGCAAACCTGCCTGAGAATATGCAGAACTGGCCAGTTCTGCCAATATGTATTTTGGCACCAGCGGCATTTAACGTAAACATTCTAAATAAAACCAATATTTTTCTCTCTCTATGGAACCTCAGTGGAGATTTTCCCAAAGCAGAAGGTGAGGGAAACTAACTTTACATATTGAAAAGTAAGTCGCGGAAGGTTCTCCCTATTCTGCTCAACTCCTGGCCCACTTTATAAATCATTTACCAGCCTTAGCCTCGTACTCTGGCAATATTTCTTGCTTTGGACATGTTTCTGCTTCATTTAGATCTTCTGTTCTTGACTGATTCCGTGTGTAAAGTTGGAGCAGGGGAATTTGGCCAGTTGTAGACGAATGCTCACAAGATACAGGTTCAATTTTCTCGTTAGCAACTTTGCCAAGGTAATGTATTCGGCCACAGAATCCTCATCGTTTACAATTTCTGAGATCCATAATGACTAGTCTTCCTCAATTTGCTCATGGAAAAAAGAAAGGAAAGGAAAGGAAAGGAAAGAAGGAAGGAAAGAAGGAAGGAAGAAGGGAAAGAAAGCAAGAAAGCAAAAAAAGAAAGCTTGGGTAAACAAGAGGAAACAAAGCTGAGGGTGACATTGAAGGGAAAAGAAATGTATGAATATTTTGAATATTTATAGGAAATATGTTGTCGCAGAGAAGACAAGGGTCAACCTATTTTCCAAAGCACCTGAAGGCAGGAAAAGAAGCAACGGGTGGAAACTAATCAAGGAGCGAAGCAACCTAGAACTAAGGAGAAATTTCCTGACAGCGAAAGCAATAAACCATTGGAATGACTTTCCTCCAGAGGTTGTGGGTGCTCCATCACTGGAGGTTTTTAAGAAGATATTGGAGAGCCATTTGATCGGGATAGTATAGAATCTCCTGCTCAAGGAGGGGGTTGGACTAGAAGACCTCCAAGGTCCCTTCCAACTCTGTTATTCTGATGTTCTGATGTGAAAAGGAAGACTTTTACTACACCCACCCAAAGCAGTGAAGTTGATGGAGAATGAAGACAGAATAAGATCTGAAGTTCTTCAAAAGGCTCAGTGTTGCTTTGGGAACCAGGGAGAAAAAGGAATGGCTGTGAGATAGGAGAACGCTGCTCATTACTTGGAGAAATAGAGAGAGACGCTTTCTAGTGTCTGCAGACTTAGATATCAGATCCTCTAATCTGTTGTAATGCCGAAGGTCGAGGGTTAAACTCCGACTGGGTGACAAGAATTGAAATTTTTTCTAGCTGTGTGATTTACTGATTGGCAAATCACTGCCATTCAATGATGGTCAAGGGATTATAGAACTAGGATAAGAATCCCAGGCCTCTTCACCCCGTATGTTAAGCCGTCACTTATTTAAACCTAGTTGATTAAACCATAGAGGCTAGGATCAAACAAAACACTAAGCCTTAATGTGATTTTTCGCCATACCCAACTTGTCCTGACCTCCAACTTCCATCCCTTCAAACCAACACGGGGTCAAGGGTCATGGGTAATGAGAGTAAAAGCTCAACGAATCTACAGGGAATGCTCATTAGCTACCAGAAGAACATATGTAGAGTTCTCATGTTACCCAGCGAAGGAGACTGCACAAAATGGAGTTGAGATGGGCCACGTGTTGTCTGCAAGGGTAATTAGATTCCTTTTTAAAAATATCTGTTCCACACCCAAGTCCCCCAGTCCACCGGTTCCCTGCTTTACGAATCCCCCTGGATTCAAAAAAAAAGATT
>NW_015387190.1:730725-732178 GCF_001527695.2 Protobothrops mucrosquamatus | reverse complement strand
AACAGATGATCAAATGCCCTGGGGAAGAAGCTGAGAAGCCAATAAGCAATTTATTTATGGCAGGAACAGAAGGAGCTACCAACGAGAAGGAG
The DNA here is from genome assembly GCF_001527695.2 of Protobothrops mucrosquamatus. Lineage (NCBI taxonomy): Eukaryota > Metazoa > Chordata > Lepidosauria > Squamata > Viperidae > Protobothrops > Protobothrops mucrosquamatus. The sequence continues at coordinate 732,086 of NW_015387190.1, read as the reverse complement.
ACAAACACGCTTTCAAGAGGAGAAGGGAAGAAGTGTGAGGTTGGAGATCAATATGCCTACTGCCAACCGGTCCCCTGGAGACTCTCCTTTTCTTTTTTTCTTTTTGGCCTGAAAACACTCAACCCATGTAGCTTTTCAGCATAAAGATGGCACGTCGTCGGCGAGAGCTGCAATCGGATAGCTTGTTTTGCAGACTTAGTCCCAGCCTTAATATCCTCCTTTTCTTTCTCCAAATCCCAGAGGAGAAGAATCCTGGTGCCAAACCCAACCCCCCCCCCATCCTCTTCCGCGCCAAGAGAGGTCCATCCTTGCTCAGGCTTTTAATGTGCACTAATTTATGTGCCTTTATTCCTCTCCCTGCTGATGCCAGCATTATCATTTTAACTGGGGCCAGAGTTCAGGGTTGAATTTACATTACATTAAACTTGGGTCGTTGGCTGCCTTGACTATGGCCGAGGACCGAGAGTCAGGCTTGCAAACTTTCCAAAGCAAATGGGCAACCTGTGAGGTGAAAGTCAGCTAGTCGAGGCCATTTAAGAGAGTTTTATTGTAAAGGCTAATTGGGAGCTGCTGCACCGTCCCCTAGAAGGCCGGAAAGTGCTCCAGCCTCTTCTGTCTAGGTCTCAAGAGTCTCCATTAGGGGTGTCTGTCTGGAACGCTACTCTTGGTTACCCTGCGCCTCAAGAGAAGGAGTGGAGGGCAAGAACCTGGCAGGAATTGGGGATGGAGAAGGCCAAATGGCACATGCGTAGGATGGTTCTGGAGAGCCCAGTGGTAATCATACCCTTGGAGGGTGGAGTGCAACATAGGTCTTGGCATGTGGAGGAGAATTTGGCGTTCTTCCTAGAAACTTCTCCGCCCAAGGCAAAGAAGAATATTAAAAAGAATATTACAAGACCATTAGAAGAGAAAAACCTGTAGCTTAGACTTGGACTGTGGAGACCTTGGTATAAGAAGTAGGGGGAGGAGGAGGAGGAGGAAGAAGAGAAGGAGGAGGAAAAAGAGGAAGAGGAGGAGGAGAAGAAGAAGGAGAAAGGAGGGGGAGGAGGAGGAGGAAAAAGGAGGAGGAGGAGGCGGAGGAGGAGGAGAACTGTGGGGTCCTTGGTGCTTTCTGACACTTTCTTGCAGACGTTTCATGGCTCAACTAGATAACATCATCAGTGCTAGAAGAGAATGGGTTTTGCTTCCTGTTACTGTGCAATGACTTGCTCTGCCAGAGTTGGTGGCAATGTGGTTTCCTCCTTGGTCATTCCTCAATGAATTGTTTCCTGCTTGATTACTTGTCTGCCTGGTAGAACATACTTGATCATATGAGATCCTAACAGAAGGAGGAGGAGGAGGAGGAGGAGGAGGAGGAGGAG
>NW_015387190.1:725419-730420 GCF_001527695.2 Protobothrops mucrosquamatus | reverse complement strand
AGAAGAAGAAGAAGAAGAAGAAGAAGAAGAAGAAGAAGAAGAAGAAGAAGAAGAAGAAGAAGAAGAAGAAGAAGAAGAAGAAGAAGAAGAAGAAGAAGAAGAAGAAGAAGAAGAAGAAGAAGAAGAAGAAGAAGAAGAAGAAGAAGAAGAAGAAGAAGAAGAAGGGGTTGAATCCTTCCCTCCATCTGCTGCTCTTGGAATAACCTCCTGCCTTTTAAATTAAACACATTTGCCTTAACCTCTCATCCAGTCAAGGCTGACATCATAGCTTGTCATGAGCTAAGGCTTGTCCAACTCTGCTTTGTTCAATAAAGTGTCACGGGCTGGATTTGCTTAGCAAGCTCACCCATAAATTGAAGCTCACACACCACCACGACGGCAAAGTTGACAGGTCTTGCGAAGCCAAAATGTGCCTTGCGGGCTGGGTTTTATCTCCTAACCTCCAAGAGTTACCAAACTCTTCCAGAAAGAAGTCAGAATGCAGCCGTTTTCCAGAAAAGGGTGGTGTCCGTTTGCAGGAAACTGGCTCATGTTTTAGGATTGTTTCATGATTTTAATCCGAAACAGCCTGCGAGGGAATTCTCCAGAAGATATTTCCCTGAAATCGGTTTGGGGAAAGGGGCCAGATGGAGGACGCTGATCAACCAACCATCTTGAATCTGTCAGGAGGAAAAGTTCACCTGGAAGTTAATTTAAATCTCCCTGAGGGGGGAGAGAAACAGCTGAGATTGGAGGGTGGTGGGGAGCGAGCTATTGACATTTCCAACACACACAAAAAAGGGAACTGCTAAAGCAGAATCTGCATGTCTTAGATGGGTGATAGCAGGCAGACTAGACAGGAAACATGACCAGATAAGCAAATTTCGATTTTATTGTAAACTTACATTAAGAGAAGCTTGCGGGTTTGAAAGCACAATTCTTCCCCCATCTGCTTTACAGCTCAAGAAACTAGGGAGGGTCTCTCCTGAGCCTCTGGCTATGCCCACTGTATAGTTGTGGGTCCATTCAGTCACCACAATCAGGGCTTCTGCACCTTTTATTATTTCTTCACGTTTCTCCGCCGTTGGCCCTTCATGCCTTCCAGTTGATGCCTCGCTGGCAGGTTGGAAGAGCACAAGGGTGAAAGGAAGCGAACACTTTTATCCGCGATCAAAATATAAATGGTTTAATTTATCAGGTTTTGCAAAGGGAAAGGGGAGTATTCACAACTTGCCTCCAGAAGTTGTGCGTGCTCCAACACTGGAGGTTTTTAAGAAGAGATTGGACAAACATTTGTCTGAAATGGTATAGGGCTTCCTGCCTGAGCAGGGGGTTGGACTAGAAGACCTCCAAGGTCCCTTCCAACTCTGTTATTCTAATTCTGTTATTCGTTACTACGAAAGGAAGCTGGGCTTTGGCGTATTCATTGCTCCTGTTTTTTGAGGCGGAAATGCAACGTCTTATCGTCCAGGATCCTGGTCTTCTTGTTCTCCTTAACTAAGATGTGCCCACCTCTCTCCCAGCCCACAGCCTCTGCAGATCAGTGTTACCACAAAATAAAAAAAGATGGTGAAATTCTAGAAAGGGTGCAGAGAAGGGCAACAGAGATGATTAGGGGACTGGAGGACAAAACATACAATGAATGCTTGCAGGAACTGCGTATGCCTAGTCTAACGAAACTGCCTTCCAGTACTTGAGGGGCTGCCCCAAAGAAGATGGGGGGGGGGGGTCAGCCTATTCTCCAAAGCACCAGAAGGCAGGACAAGAAGCAACGGATGGAAACTAACCAAGGAGAGAAGCAACCTGGAAATTAAGGAGGAATTTCCTGTCAGTGAGAACAATTAACCAGTGGAACGGCTCGCCTCCAGAAGTTGTGGGTGTTCCATCACTGGAGGTTTTTAAGAAGAGGCTGAACAGCCAATTGTCTGAAATGGTGTAGGGTATGGGGGTCTCCTGCTTGAGACTAGAGGACTTCCAAGGTCTCTTCCAATTCTGTTGTTCTGTGTTCTATTCTGTCTTCTTATTCTGAGTTAGACCAGTTTGCGAGAAGAGTTTCAAACAAGGAGGTCGTCCTACAGGGACAAATATTTCTTTTTCTTTTCTTGTACGGAGAAAGCCATTTCAGCCGTACTTGGTCCATTAGTCTTCAAATTGAGCAGAAAACCCTGATGGTGTGGGGTTGGGATTTTTTTCCCCCTTTTCCAAAACATTTGCCAAAAAGTGACTCATTTTTAACATCTCTCTTTCTTTCTTTCTTTCTTTCTCTCTCTCCTTTCTTCCCGCCTACTTCTTCTCCTCCTCCTTCCTCTGGGTAATCCTCCCTTCTGGACCACTTCAGAGTTTTGTTTGTTTTGGGTTTTTTTCATGGAACACTGCACTTCTGTTCTAGTCTTTGGAAAAAGCAAAGTTTTGTCCACCCTAATTGTCTTGACTGAATAATTCACATTTAGACGCGTTTTCTCATTTCTACGTCCTCGCAGCCCTCTCCCTCCCCCCCCCTGTGAGTTAGTCTTGTTTTAGGAACTTTGCAGCATGGATACTGATGGTGTCTGATTAACGATCCCCTAATTGTTCTTTTCTTGCTCCTTCTCCTCACCCAACCTCCAGAGACGACAGACTCTTTTCCTCCTGGAGTAACCCAACTGTGGCAACATCTCCCTATGGACTAGGAAGAAAGACCTCTTTTTGAAGCAAGAGGAATTGGGTTTTTTTTTTTTAAAAAAAAAAGCTGGGACAATGGCTAATTAAAGAGATTCGCCTGTCCCAGAGGAGCTGAGATGGCTTCCTCGAAAGCAGAACGTCTGGTTGAAGAAAGAGGGGCCAAGCCATTATTGAAAAGGGTCACTGACAAAACACATCGCAGGAGGAGCATCCGTGAATCTGTGATGACAGAAAATGTGATGGTCTGGTGGCACCATTTCCAACTATCCATCTCAGGGGCTGCCACAAAGAAGAGGGGGGTCAACCTCTTCTCCAAAGCCCCTGAAGGCAGGACAAGAAGCAATGGATGGAAACTCATCAAGGAGAGAAGCAACCTAGAATTAAGGAGAAGTTTCCTGACAGTGGGAACAATTAACCAGTGGAACGTCTTCCCTCAAAGAAGTTTTGGGTGCTCCATCACTGAAGGTTTTTAAGAAGAGATTGGACAACCATTTGTCTGAAATGATACAGGGTTTCCTGCTTGAGCAGGGGGTTGGATTAGAAGACTTCCAAGGTCTTTTCCAACTCTGTTATATGGTTAGCTAGCAAATTAGATTGACATTCCAGCTGACTTTATCCCAGGCATCCAGATTTGATGAAAAGGCATAAGGTTTTGGGAGCTACTGATCCCTTCCTCCGATGCAGGGAGTGGCTAAATTTGAACCACATTCGTCTGGGCACCCCATGCCTCGCAGGGAGGGAGTTGACGCTCACCAACGCTGATGCTGTTTAATCAGATATGTTGGTTGCAGAAGAAGCTACCCGGTGCTTCCTGATTTTTCAACGCAAGACACACACTTGTTCCCAGATGTTCCAGGCAGCATTTGAGAGGGGTGTAAGATAACCCCAAGCTTAAGGCTGGAAGAGAGAGAGAGGGGGGGAGGGAGGGAGGACAGAGAGAGAGAGAGAGGGAGAGGGAGAGGGAGAGAGAGACAGAGGGAGAGAGAGAGAGAGGGAGAGGGAGAGGGAGAGGGAGGGAGGGACAGGGAGGGAGGGAGAGAGAGAGAGAAAGGGAGAGGGAGAGGGAGAGAGAGAGAGAGAGAGAGAGAGAGAGAGAAAATTGCATTTGGCAAGAACCTCATTCACTTGGCTGGTTCCAGAAAGTGAGTTTTGCTCCATTTTACAACTTTTCTTGCCACATTTGCTAAGCAAATCGTTGCAGTTCTTAGTCACACAGTTGTGAAGTGAATCTGGCTTCCCCATGGACTTTGCTTGTCATAAAGTCGCAAAAGGGGGTCACATGACCCCCCAGGGACACTGCGACCATCATAAAGGTGAGTCAATTGCCAAGTATCCGAATTTTGACCGCGTAACCGTGGGGAGACTGCAACGGTTGTGAAGTGCAAAAAAATGGTCATCAGTCCCTTTTTTCCCCAGGGCCCCTTGTAACTTCGAACAGTCCCTGAATGAACTGTTGTAAATTGAGGAGCACCTGTAATGGAAGTTGGGGACTATCTGTTGGGGACTATCTGTAACCAGTCAGACAAAACGAGAGGGGTTTTTTTTTACTCCGTTGAAGGGCATCTCAGCACGTTCGGATCAGAAAGTGCCTCTCTTTGCTTGACATGGGAACAAATTAGAAGGACTCTTTTCCAATCTTGTAGACATTAGTTATCACTGGGGGGGGGGGGAGCCACTGCAATGAGGGTGGAAAAAAAATATCTGAAATATTCTCCTTTCTGATAGATTGTCATCCACGGTTCTTGTCCCAGTAATTTCCTATCATAAAAACGGCTTCGGTATTTCCATTCCGAGCCCTGTTTAATTCAACTGTAAAAAATGTACAGTGAGACGAGGTTTGTCATAAAAATTCCGCTCCTGGAAATCATTTCTAGAACAAGAACAAGGAGGTGGAGGCAGAGGAGAGAGACTTGCAAACAATGCTGGCAGCCTTTCAGATCGACTGAAAACTCTCAAACGTCTCGTCTGCAATCACGGCGGGAGGGAAAGAGGACCGTGGGAATGGCCCGAATGAAGAACAGCCCCGTCCAGTAACCTCTTCGGCAGAGATTGGCAGATCTTGGACATGCCAGACATTTTGTATTTTGTTCTTTCTTCCCATCCTTCTCTTCCAACCGTCCGACAGGAATTGCATTGCAATCAGGGATGGCCAACCTTGGCAGCTTGAAGACTTGTGGACTTCAACTCCCAGAATTCCCCTTCCAGCTGTTTAGAGAATTGCATTGCTCTAAGTCAAGGATGGCCAACCTTGGCAACTTGAAGACCTGTGGACTTCAACTCCCAGAATTCCCCTTCCAGCCACTTGGAGAATTGCATTGCTCTAAGTCAGGGATGGCCAACCTTGGCAACTTGAAGACTTGT